>NC_067419.1:28921433-29224463 GCF_009764475.1 Pristis pectinata
AATAATAGCAGGAGGAATATCTAAGCTAATGAGTCATGTGAATTTTTAAATGTGTTAAAGTTGGTTTCTCAGTCATTTGAAGCAGCGAATCAGATCCACCTGCCAGAATAAGTGATTGGGCTTTGAATAATTAAATTGCTTTTGAGTCAAGAAAAAAATAATTGTTAGACACCATTTGAACTTCCAGTCGAAAATAAGAGTTTTGATGAATGGTCATTGACCTGAAACATTAACCCTTTTTCCCTCCATTGATGTTGCCTAATCTGTTGAGTATTTCTTGCAGATTCTGCCTTTAAATCAAATTTTCAGTGCTGGCAGTATTTTGCTTTTGCAACTTCCAATCTATTTTAAGTCTCTGAGCCATAACATTTTTAACTTATTCATCTCTCTCTCTTAGTTCTCAGCTTTCTTCTTCATCTCCATCTTCCCTCTTTTTTGTACTCACTCTTTCTACTATTCAGTTCTTCTTTTCTCCTGTCTCCTCTCACCCATGACCTCACTTTATATCCCTTCTCATTTGCCTCCTTTCCTCTCCCGATCTCTGAGCACATCTGCACCGGGTAGGAAACAATGTCCGTCTTGTGCACTTCTATTAAGACTGCTGATAGGGCATAAATATGTTCACAGGGAGAGTAATTTGATCGAGTTATAGAGTTATACAGCACAGAAACAGGTCCTTTGACCCAACTCGTTCACATTGACCAAGATGTCTATCCGAGCTCATACAATTTGCTTGTGTTCAGCCTCTATCCCTCTAAACCTTTTCTATCCATATACCTGCCCAAATGTCTTTTAAACATCGTTATTGTACATGCCTCCACTGCTTCCTCTGGCAGCTCATTCCATAAACCCAACTCTCTTTGTGTGAAAAGGTTTCCCCTCAGGTCCATTTTAAGTCATTCCCCTCTCACCTTGTCCTCTAGTTTTAGACTCCCCTAACCTGGGAAAAAGTCTGTGACCATCCACCTAATCTACATCCCTCATGATTTTATATACCTCTGTAAGGTCACATCTCAGCTTCCATCACTCCAGGGAAAAAAGTCCAGCCTATCCAGTATCTCCTTATACCGCAAGCCTGCCAGTCCCAGTAACATCCTTGTGAATCTTTTCTGCACCCTTTCTAGCTTAATGACATCCTTCCTGTGGCTGGGCAACCAGAACTGCACACAATGGTGCTGGTAGAGTTGAATGAAATTGGAGAGTGAATCATAGGCCATGGATTCATTATTCAACCTTAAATTATTTGGAGGTATAAATAAAGAATGGGATATTGTTCACTATAACATTCCAAGGTTGTGAAGGTCTTTGAACAAGTTATTCTCACCTGCTTCACACTGTTCTTGACTTTTAAGCAACTTTGGCAAATTTCCCAACTATTGGGAAGATTATTTGCATGTAATCTATTCATTCATATTTGTACCACGGCCTGATATTTATAGAGACCATAAATAATGGGTGGAATCTGAAGAGAGCTGTCAGCATATAACCTTTCAGATTTAAGCTACTCTTGGCCTTACATACACCAGCTGTCATTACCCTGTGTTGTTGGACTCCACATTGAGCTCCATGGCAAGGCCAAGTCTTGCTGGGATTTCCCAGCAGTAAGCTGGACAATGGGTGATGATTCCATCTGCTTAAGTGGGGTGTAGTGTCACTGAATTGTTGCTCAGAAGCACAATTTATTTTTGTGATTGGTTTGTTTTGAGTGTTTTGTGGTGAAGGTACAACTCATCCACCAAGCAGAAACAAGATGCCTACTCTTCTTTTGTCTGCAGTGGTGAATATAGCAAAGTAATTATTTTCAACCCTTGAAGAAAGACAACATTCCCAGGATCCCTGGGAATCTCTGGCCCAAGACCACTCAAAATGGAGAAGGATCAGTGGGGGAAGAGGGTGAGCGGAGAAATACTATCATAGAGCTATAGAGTCATAGAGTTACCCAGCATGGAAACAGGCCCTTCAGCCCAATTGGTCTATGCTGACCAAGATATCCCAGCCAAGCTAGTCCCGTTTGGCCCATAACCTTCTAAACCTTTCCAATCCACGTACCTGTCCAACTGACTTTTAAGAGTCGTTATTGTACCTGCCTCAACCACTTCTTCTGGCAGCTCATTCCACATACATACCACACTTTGTGTAAAAAGTTGCCCCTCAAGTTCCTATTTAATCTTTCCCCTCTGAGCTTAAACCTTAAAGTTCTCTAGAACTTGATACCTCAAGTCTGGGAAAAAGTTTGAGTGTATTCATTCTATCTATGCCCCTAATGATTTTATACACCTCTATAAGATCACCTCTCAGTCTCCTACGCTCCAAGGAATAAAGTCCTAGCCTGTCCAACCTCTCCTGGCAACATCCTTGTAAATATTTTCTGCACTCTTTCTAGTTTAATAACAACTTTTCTAATAGCAGGGCAACCAAAACTGAACACAATACTCCAAGTGCGGCCTCACCAGTGTCATGTACAAACGCACCATGACCTCCCAAATTTTATACTAAACACCCTGACTTACGAAGGCCAGCGTACTAAAGGCCTTCTTCACCACCTGTCTACCTATGACTCCTGTTTCAGTGAGCCATGTACTTGTACTCCAAGGTCCTTCTGTTCTACATCACTCCTCAGGGCTCTGCCGTTCACTGTGTGAAAGTCCTGCCTGGATTTGACTTTCCAAAATGCAACACCTCGTACAAATTAAACTCTATTTGCCATTCCTTAGCCCACTTACTCAGCTGATCAAGATCCCGCTGTAATTTTTGATAACCTTCTTCATTGTCCACTGTACCACCTATTTCAGTGTCATCTGTAAACTTACTACCTATGGCCTGTAGATTCCTATCCAAATCGTTGATATAGATGACAAACGACAAATGGCCCAGCACCGACCCCTGAGGCACACCACCAGTCACGGGCCTCCAGAGCCATGTATTGGAAACAGAGGCAGAAAGTGTGGACCATCTCACAATCTACTCTCTCGCCTGCTCCATCAACCAGCTCCTGCCCCATCTGTGGAAGAGATTGTAATTCCCACATTAGTCTCATTAGCCACTTCAGAACCAACAAAGCTTAAATGGGAGTGAGTCATCCTCAATCCTGAGGGACTGCCTTGGAAAAGAACAACTAGTTTCAATTAAAGTGTTTTAAAAGGTGGCCAAGATACTTTCACATTTACACTCTCCCTGCAATCTTTGGATGCTGGAATTGTAACAAGTTCTACAAATGGTGTCAACTTTACCATGACACCACTTGACGCTACTAATGGAGCCTTCATATACTATTTACATTTCAATAAATCTTTCATATCTTGACTGGAAACACAAACAAGAACAATTTCAAAATACCAGAAAGAAACAAAGAGGAAAATTCAAAGCAATTACGGACAAAGGAAGCAGCAATTCTTGCTGTGGCTGTATAAAAGCAAGAAGAAATCGGCAGCAGACACGAACAGGGATAATGTTGCAGCAGCCAGGAGTGATTTTGAAGGAGGAGGAAGGAGCTGCTAAGCAACAAGATATTATACATCATTAATATTCATCATTTAAAAGCATTGGAAATGATTGACTCACCTGCGGAGAGAAGATAATAGACAGAAATTCCAGTATGATGAGGGAGGCAGGTAATTAGCCATGGTTTGGGGGTGGGGGTAGAGGTGGGTTGCATGGTGGGGTGGGGGGACCTGGGGTGGGGGTAGTGAGCAGGTGGTTGGTCTGAATGCAGTTTTGGTAGGGTGGTGGTAGCTGAGTCATGAATAGGTAAGTAGCCAAGGATGGGGGCTATGTACGGAGACTGGGTACGTTGACAGTCGGGGATGGTTGTGGTGATTGGTGCTTGCATTGTGGAGTCAGGAGGGAGAGTGGACAATTGGGAGTGTGATCAAGAGTTGGGGCCTAGGCTTCTAGGAATTGGGGGTGAGATTGGAGGATTGGTACCTGGGCTTCAGAAGGCAGGGTGATCAGTGTCA
Organism: Pristis pectinata; assembly: GCF_009764475.1. NCBI lineage: Eukaryota > Metazoa > Chordata > Chondrichthyes > Rhinopristiformes > Pristidae > Pristis > Pristis pectinata. The sequence goes on from NC_067419.1 coordinate 28,925,390, forward strand.
TCTGTGGGTGTGTCCAAAGGATCAGTGTGGCATTAATTTGTCTATATGCCCCCATAACAATCCAAATACAGAGCTTCATGAAGCAAATCAACTGGAGAGCAACTGATGCAGAAATCGTGTCAGGTATATGAGATTTAGTCATTCCTCAGAGTGTGTAAGAGATGCAATTTGATGTGCTATCATGTTTCACTTTGAGTAAAGTCAATTTTCAGTTGTATAACTGCTATAGAAAAGAAACAGAGGCCTGACTTTTGTTCAAAAGCCTTTAGAGTTATTACCATATGGATTGTTAAGTCATGGCTGCAGGAAAAGTGAGAATGGTTTAGGTTTACCCACCAGGATGTCTAAATCCAAAACTAACTGACAAATGGTTAGTCTAGAAACTCAGCTCCTGAAACTGAAGGATCATGTTCTTTCATTGAAGATAATTAGGCGATCACGTAACTATCACTTGCTGTCCATCCCGGAACATACAGATAAAAAGAACCAAAAGACATATTGAGAAGCTGAAAGAGAAACTAATAAAAGGAAATGTGCATTTAAATGCATCTTGTTCATTTCCCTTTTGGTATCATAGAGTCATAGAGAGACAGCATGAAAACAGGCCTCTCAAGTCCACACAGACATCAACCACCCATTTACACTGATTTTACATAAATCCCATTTTTTAAACTCTCCACACATTCTCATCAACTGTCCCCCAGATTCTACCACTCTACACACTGGGGACAATTTACAGTGGCCAATTATCCTGCCTACCTGCAGGTCTTTGTGATGCGGGAGGAAACTAGAGCACCCAGAGGAAACCCATGTGTTCAAAGGGAAACGTGGAAACTCCACACAGACAGGACCCAAGTTCAGGGTTGAACCCAGGTCTCTGGCACTATGAGGCTGTTGCTTTACTAGCTTTGTCACTGTACCTGATTTGCTGATACAGAGACAGAAGAATCAGCTACAAAACATCACATGGCGAGACAAACTCTTGGCTGTAGTATTGAAGATGTACTCGAAAACAAGCCATGCTTTAGCCTATTTCAATAGATTTACAGCACTGGTATCTCTCCGATGATATAGAAAATTGCCCAGGTATGCCATGTATGCCATAGAAAGCATCCCATCTGGATGCATTATGACTTGATATGGCAACTGCTCTGCCCAGGACCGTAAGAAACTGCAGAGAGTTGTGGACACAGCCAAGTACATCACGGAAACTAGCCTCCCCTCCATGGACACTGTCTATACATCTCGTTGCCTTGGTGAAGCAGCCAGCATAATCAAAGACCCCACCCACCCAAGTCATTCTCTCTTCTCTCCTCTCCCATCAGGCAGAAGATACAGGAGCCTGAGGGCACAATACCACTAGGCTCAAGGACAGCTTCTATCCCACGGTGATTAGACTATTGAATGGTTCCCTTATAGGATGAGATGGACTTGTTTGACCTTGCACCTTATTGTCTACCTGCAATGCACTTCCCTGTAGCTGTGACACTTTACTCTGTATTCTGTTATTGTTTTTACCCTGTACTACCTCAATGCTCTCTGTACTACCCCAATGCACTGTGTAATGAATTGACCTGTACGAACGGTATGCAAGACAAGTTTTTCACTGTACCTCGGTACAAGTGACAATAATAAACCAATACCAATACCAATGTTCTCAAAAAGCAGGAAGAACCCAATCTGCCCAATTACCACCCAAATAGTCTACTCTCAATCATTGGCAAAATAATGGAAGATGTCATTGACAATGCTATCAAACAACACTCACTCACCGATAACCTACTCAACAATACTCCGTTTGGCTCCACCAGGGTCACAGCCTCAGTCCAAACATGGACCAAAGAGCTGAATTCCAGAGGTGAGGTGATAGTGTCTGCCTTGACATCAAGGTAGCACTTGACAGAGTGTGGCAACAAGATGCCTTGGTAAAACTGAAGTCAATGGGAATGAAAGGGAAAACACTACAGTGGCTGGAGTCATACCTTGCACAAGTGAAGATGACTGGAGTTATTGCAGGTCAATCATCTCAGCTTCAGGATACTGTTGTGCCAGTTTCTCAGGGAAGTGTCCTGGGCCCAACCATCTTCAGCTGCTTAATCAATGACTGTTCCTCTATGATAAGGTTGGAAGTGGGCATGTTGGCTTTTGATTGCATTACGTTCAATTCCATTTATAACTCCTCAGTAAATGAAGCAGCCCATGTTTGCATACAGCAAGACCAAGACAGCATTCAGGTATGGGTTGATAACTTCCAAGTAATATTCCCTTCATGGATGAGACAGCCAATGACCATCTCCAACAAGAGAGAGATTAACCATCTACTCTGGATATTTAATGGTAATTTCATCATTAAGTCCTGCACAATTAAAATCTTGGGAACCACCATTGACCAGAAATTCAGTGGGATCAACCACATACATACTGCATTTACAAGATCAGGTATCTTGCAGCAAGTGATTCACTTCCTGACCTCCCAAAGACCTCCCACCAAGTATGTATTTAGATATTCTCCACTGTCCTGGAGGAGTGCAGTTTTCACAAACCTCAAGAAGTTTGACACCATCCAGAACAAAATAGGTTGCTTGATTAGCACCACATCCACCATCCTAAGTATTCATTCCTTCCACCACCAGCACACCATGCCTGTAGGGTATACCATCTACAAATATGCACTGTAGTCACTTGCCCAGGTTATTCCACCTCCCAAACCCATAACATCTACCACCAAGAAGGACATGGGAACACTGCCAACTGCAGGCTTCCCTCTTAGTTGCATACCTTCCCGACTTGGGTCTAAATCTTGGAACTCAGCCCCCGAGAACACTATGAGAGTACTTTCAACAGAAAGATTGTAGTGGTTCAAGAAGGGTCACCACTAAAGGTAATTAGGGATGGCACTAAATGCTGACTTTGCTAATGATACTGATATTTTTAATAAGTAATAAAAATGACAAGAAAATAAATTAAACTTGCAATTATCTGCAGGGATATATATGCAGCAGATAAAATAATACCTCCCTCACACCCAAATTTGGAATAATCTTTACAGGAACTCAGACTGTTGAAAATCTACATCTTCTATTTGACTAGTTCTTGCGTAATCCAGTAGGTGGCAGTGCAACACCACTGCCTGAATTATGGCTTTGTATATGTTATTAAGAATTAAATCACAATCATCAAAGAATGATAATGATTCCTATTAGATTGTAGGTAACAAATTCAGATGCCTGCATTTCCTATGATAATCACCACATTTGGGTGAAAGTCCCCTGTACTTTATAAAATACCATGTGGAAAAATTAACAGTTAGCTTTACTTATCACTGGAATTTGTATGTTACTGGAAGGCCTGATTGTATTATACATCTCTTGTTGCCTTTGAGCACTGCAGTCATTGTGGTGATGTAGATACCACAAAGGTGTTAAGTAAGAAGTTCTGGGATACTCAGCCAGCAATGATGAAGGAATGGCAGCAAATATTATCCATATTAGGGTGGTGTTTGTTTTGGAGAGGGACCTGGGTATGAAGGGATTTTGTTTTTCATAAGAAGTTCAGGTCTGAGAAGTGTCACCTTCACAGATCCCTGATTCCTGATGGTATTTTTGCAAAGTTGCCCTACAGCAGAAGCACAGTGGGACAATACTCAAATAGAGCTGTTCTCCTAATTTGGTAAAATGCATGGAAGTGTTGTAACAGAAAAAGCCAACTACCCTAATTCTGTTTCACACCTTTTCTCCACATCCTTACTGAAGGTAACCATTATTTTCCCGATTGATGCCAATGGTGCAGTGGCCCAAATGACCCAATGAAAAATAGCATCTTGGCCATCTCTCCAGGCCTTTTGTACATGGGTTCTGGCCTCCCATCAGCAGCCTCTGTTAAAATCATGAATTGCAGGGCATTATGAAGCAGATATAAGATGGAGATGTATTTCTCTTAGAGTTGATATTTGTCTAAGATCATGTCTCTTTTGTCTCAAGAGAAATGCATGGTGTAGGAGCAACTGATACAGATAGCCTTTCTTGACTTCACAGAAGCCTTTGACCTTGTCAGTCTGAGGGACTGTGCGATGTTCTTCTCAAATTTTCTGCTGGAGGGAATTCTCTTCCATCCTGTATCTGCTTCACGATGGCTTACAAACAATGATTTTAATCACTGGCCCCACCACAGTACAGACTTGTGTGAAACAAGACTGTGTCTTTGTCCCAAAACTGTTCCCAAAACTGTTCACCAAAGTGTTACCTCACTCCAGTAACATTCCTGCTGGAGTGCAGTGAATTCGCTGAGAATGTGGTCAACCAACATCACCCCTTCTCAGAGCCAAGGTCACATCATCACCAGTCACTGAGCTGCGGAACACCGATAACGCCTGCACATGTGCACAGTGGGAAGCTGAGCTCCAAGTCAATGTTGACTGATTTACTGAAGTGTATTAGAAATTGGGGCTGATTCTTAACTTCTGCAAAACAAAGGTCATCTCCCAACCTGCCCCTCATGAATGACACAATAAATATTGAAGACCATGCAAAGCATGGACTACCTCCTATATCATGGAGGTGAACACTGAGGAAATTCACCGTTATTTTCAGTGCACCAAAACAACCTTTGGCCTTTTGAGGAAGAGACTGTTGGAAGGTCAGGACCTCAAACTAGGTGCAAAGCTCATGGTCCACTGGATAGCAGTGACCCTAGCCTTCCTATACACTTCTGAGAAATGAACTACACACAACAGGCACATAGAAGCACTAGAAAGATATCACACATCACCAGTAGCCCATCCTGGTCCAACCACATAGATGCCATGGCCATGAGAGCGCACCAATGTCTCTATTTCCTCAGGAAGCTAAAGAAATTTGGCATGTCCCCATTGACCCTCACCAATTTTTATAGATGCACCATAGAAAGCATCCTCTCTGGGTGCATCATGGCTTGGTACGGCAACTGCTCTGCCTGAGACCACAAGAAGCTGCAGAGAATTGTGGACACAACTCAGCACATCACGGAAACCAGCCTCCCCTCCATGGACTCTGTCTATATTTCTCACTGCCTTGGTAAAACAACCAACATAATCAAAGACCCCTCCAACACTGGACATTTTCTCTTCTCCCCCCTCCAATTGAGCAGAAGGTATAAAAGCCTGAAACCACATACCATCAGGCTCAAGGACAGCTTCTATCCCGCTGTTATGAGACTATTGAATGGACCTCTTATACGATAAGATGGACACTTGACCTTACAACCTACCTCGTCATGGCCATGCACCTTATTGTTTGTCTGCACTGCACTTTCTCTGTAACTGTAACACTATATTCTGCAGTTTGTTATCGCTTTTCCCTTGCATTACCTTGATGTACTGATGTGATGAAATGATCTGTATGGATGGCATGCAAAACAGTTTTTCACTGAACCTTGGTACATGTGACAATAATGAACCAATATACCAGTGCTGCTTCCAGAAAATCCTCCAATCCACTGACAAGTGAACAAATGTCAGTGTCCTCTCCCAGACCAATAACCTTAGCACTGAGGTGCTAATTATTATACACAATCAACTCTGATAGGCAGGCCACATGCCCGACACCTGACTCCCAAAACAGATACTCTATTCTGAGCAATACACACAAAACACTGGAGGAACTCAGCAGGGCAGGCAGCATCTATGGAGGGAAATAAACAGTTTCAGGTTGAGACCCTTCATGAGTCTGGACCCTTCCAGATTTGCTCCAGCATTTTGTGTGCATTGCTCCAGATTCCAGCATTTGCAGAGTCTCTTATGACTCTATTCTGAGCTCTGCATCTGGAAGAAGTAACCAGTTGGACAGAAGAAAGGGATAAAAGATATTCTCAACATTTTAGAAGTGTAACGCCTACAACAATTTGTGGGAATCCCTGGCCAATGACTGCTCAAAATGGAGAAGGGGAATTTGGGATGGCATTCATTAATAGCCCAGCTTTGGCATTTGAACAGTTGAAGGAGCACACCACTGCTCAAACTACCCACCTATCCAACAGAGTAGAAGGCTCATCGATCACCTCTCTGCCTCCACAGATGCCGCCTGACCCACTCAGTTCCTCCAGCAATTTTTTTTGTGCCAGATGACAGTATCCGGAGTCTCTTGTGTCGCCTATTTACCCATCCACCTGTCCCACCAAGTCCCACCAAGCACTTCTTGCCCCACTTGTGACATAGTCTGCAGGTCCCACATTGGACTCAACAGACACTTCAGAACCCACAGAACCAGAATGGAAGTAATTCATTTTCAATCCAGGAGGACTGCCTAAGATGTTAAACATGTCAGGATTTTGAGAAAGAAATTAAGAACTTTCAGAGTAGAAGTCACTGTATACTGCCCAGCTTCACTGCGGCATTATAATCAGCTCTTTAGAAACAGGTAATTCATAAAGCATCCCTTTAAGAATTGCTGAAATTGTGATTCTCTGCAATATCAAGAAAATGTACTGGGAACACAATTATTCAAACAAGCAGACCACTTCATGTAATAGGGGTTGCTAGCTACTCTGTTTGCATGCAAGTGCTGGTAGACACTATAAGAATGGCTAACTGTCCTTCATTAACAAGGCCAGTAATTATGCATGAAACATATGTTAGTTATGTAAGTTTCTTTCTCTCTCCTTCGATGTGTTTCTAAGGCATTCCACAGAAGGTCGTTCACAATGTTAAATACTCTTCTTGGTACACTTACAACACATTGGTAATCTAATCTTGTGAGCTGTTTGTGCGATTCAAATGCTTTAAATGCAACTTTATTGAACTAAATGATTGGATTGTTATGCAGAAAAAACTGCAGGATTAAGCAGGTATATCAAATTAGTGCATGAGCAGCAAATCTGAAGCTACCCTTCCTGTTTTCCAGCAAGATTTGCAACCACTGTTCTCAATGATCCAATAGCCAGCCAGTATAAGATCACAGGTACAAAAGATTAACATACTTTTGGCACGCTGGCATTCAGCAGTCAGGGCACTGAGTATAGAAGTTGGGATGTTATGTTGCAGTTGTACAAGATGTAGGTGAGGCCGCATTTGGAATATTGTGTTCAGTTTTGGTCACCCTGCAAAAGGAAAGGTGCCATTAAGCTGGAAAGAGTGCAGGGGAGATTTACGAGGATGTTGCTGGGGCTCGAGGGATTGAGTTATGGAGAGAAGTTGAGCAGTTGGGACTTTTTCATTGGAGTGTAGGAGAATGAGGGGTGATCTTATTATAGAGGTGTATATAATTATGAGGGGCGTAGATAGGGTAAATGTGACAGTCTTTTTCCCAGGGTTGGAGAATCAAGAACCAGAGGGCATGGGCTTAAGGTGAGAGGGGAGGGATATAATAGGAACCCAATGGCAACTTTTTCACCCAGAGAATGGTCGGTATATGGAATGAGTTGCCAGTGGAAGTGGTTGAGGCAAGGACATGAACAACATTTAAAAGGTACTTGGACAGGTACATGGATAGGAAAGGTTTAGAGGGATATGGGCCAAACACAGGCAAATGGGACTAGCTTAGATGGGAATCTTGGTCGGCATGGACCAGTTGGGCCAAAGGGCCTGTTTCCATGCTGTATGACTCTATGACTCCACTTGATCTCAAAATATTATCCTTCTTCTTCAACCAATCCATGAATAAAATGGCTTTCTTTCCTCTCTAAAATATTAGCCCCTCGTTATCGTTGAAATACTTGATGATGCCTTCAACACTTGATTTCTCCAATTTGTGGCCTGTTGGCCTCCCCATTTCTACCTTCTGGAATGCAGTATCCCAAATTTTGGCTCGCAGGAAGGTCCAAATCTTGACCAGTACCATTCTCCACAAGCACCTTCAACTCCCACCATACCTGACAGCCATATGTTTCTGCAGACATTCTTCTGATTGTCCCATCAGTCACCACCTCCTTCACTACAACTTTGGCAGTCATACTTGCTGCTGCCATTCTTTTGCCCTGGGAAGCATACTTCCCCAAAACCTCAAGGGTTAAACTGTGAGGACAGATGGAATAAGCTGGCTGCTGTTCCCTTAAATATAGAGAAGTGCATGGTGATCTGATCAAGAGGTTTACATTGTTAAAAGAATTTAGTAGGTTAGAAATGGAAAATCTTTTTCCTGTAGTGGGAGAAGCAAGAATATAGAAGCTTAATCTTAAAATTATAACTGGGCCCTTCAGAAACATAATTGAGCCCCACCTTTTGATAAAAAGGATAGCCGAAATTTGGATGCAAATTTCAACACTCTATCATCCTCAATCTAGACGGCTCCAATTGACTCTACTGAGGACCAAAGGCCATATTCATTTGAGCTAATTGGAGGCTTTATGACTGAGTTCAATAGATTTTTGTGTGGTAACAGTGTCAAGTAATAGGTGGAAACGGAGCTGAATTGCAGATCCGATATAATCCAATTGAGTGGTGCAGCAGATTGTAAAACTGAACAACCTGCTCTTGTTCCTGCTCTTGCATACTTAACTGTTCTGTCTCTGAATCTTTCCTTCCTCATAATGGTGAAACACTATTTCACCTCCACGTCTCTGCGCTTTCAGCTAATCTGTTTCATTGGTCCTTTAAACAGAAATTGCCTGTGGCTTGTCTTGGATCTGGGCTGGTGTGCAGGAAATTACAAGAGTAAAGGACGGTTGATTTACCTGAAGATCATCAGAAGAAATATACATGGAAGGAATAGGAGATCCCTATGCCAGTGGGCAAATCCACCCTGAGAAATATTATCATTTATTGCCAGCTTTGGTCCTCTTCTGATCTTCACATCCAAGCATCGTAGAACATATATAGCATTGTGTCTTCTTATCATAAAAAAGAATGGGAAATTAAACTGTAACCCAAATTTTTTACCGTATATTTGTTCAATTACTGGTCAATAATGTAATAAGCCAGATTCATTCCACATAATAAAACATTGTGAGAAGGAGGACGGCTAAGAGAGTCAGTTAATCAATGGTAAGGATGTGAGAGAAGAGCACAATGCATAAGGGGCAAACTTTCACCTAGTGGTCCAAATGCATTCACTGGATAGATATTGCTTCTGGATCATCTATGGGCCTCCACACCAACCTTGATCCAGCATCTTCATTGTTAGATACACAGCCAGGTTGTCCCAGATGTCAATGGTAACAGTGAATTTCTTGAGACCCTGTTTCTAGTATCAGAGCTTATCCATGTTTCTGTGTTGCAGGCAGTTCTTGAGTTGGCTTTAAGGTAAAGTGATTACACATATGTTTGTGTATCCCAGCCAGCCATGCCTGTGATATCCCAGAGTAATCTGTAGGGCAGTTCTCTGAGGAATCTCATTGCTGGTGCTCTAAGATTGTTCGGAGACATCAAAGTTGGAAGATATTCAATCTCTGTTTGGCTTGGAGTATGTATCCCAGCTTTAATGACTGTAGAGAAGGGTACAGGAGTCATTAACATATTTGACAGATGCCTTTTCATTCAGGTGTTGTTCCAGACACCTGAAGTAAATTCGTCAAAGGTGACAGAGGCTCTGCTGATTTTCACCTCAAGTTGTCGATCGAGACAAAGTGAAGCAGTGAATATTGAGCCAAGGAAGAATAAAAGACAAATGAAAACAGAAAAGGCTGGTAACACTCAGCAGGTCAGGCAGCATCTGCAGAAAGAGAAACAGAGTTAATGTTTCAGGCCGAAGACCTGGGAAAGAGGGGAAAAAAATACGTAGTGATCCTTGAGTCTCTTTCTCTTTTAGCCATGAAGGAAAAGAATTTTGGCTGGGATGTTGGTATCCTGAGACATGACAACTTGCGACTAGCTTAGATGGGTATTTTAGTCAACATGGACGGGTTGGGCTGAAGGGCCTGTTTCCATATTGTATGACTCGATGACTCTAACTTATTTCTTGATACTGGATTTCATGTCACGTTATGCGGATGGGTCAGAGAACAAACTCTCTGATGCATGCAAGTTCTGTAATCATTTTGTAATTTGATATAATTATCTAATATGCTGGTTTTGAACTCAGAGCAATCTATTTATATTAACAATTACCTCTATGGGCACAGTGGATCAAATTAAAGATCTGCATTCTTATCATATTCATTTGCAGATGGTGGTGCATGATTAATTCAGAAGGTCTCCACTGGGTACATACGGATCTGGATCAATGACATAAATACCATGGCCACTACAGCAGGCTGTGGGCCGGTTATCTTGTGCTAAGTGACACAAGTCCTAATTTCCCAAAGCTTTCTACCATCTACAAAGCAGAAGTCAGGAGCAGGATGGAATAATCACCACTTACCAGCAACAGTGCAGCTCCAACACTCAAGAAGCCTGACACAATTCAAGATAAGGCAATCCACTTGACTGGAAATATAAGCCAGTTCCCTCTTTGTAACTGCGTCTAAATTTTGGAAATATTTTAGCAACAACCTGTGGACTAGTGCATTATTGCAGTTCAAGTAGGTTGATGAGCACCTTCTCAATGGCAATTAGGGATGGATCTTGCTGGCAGTACGCACATTGCATGAAATGAATTAAATAGAAATTCCTTGGTTGTGCTGTTCAGCTTTCCGCTGTAACCTAGTTTTGACAAAAGATCAAGAATCTGAAATGTTTTTCTTCCCAGAGACACTGCCCAACCTTCTGAACATTTCCAACATGTTCTAGTGTTATCTCAGTCTTCCAGAATCGACAGGCTTTTTCTTTTCACCTTCTGTTGTCATGCTTTTCACTCTCTTTATATCAACTACTTCCCATTATAACCTTAACTATGCCATGTTTATGTTGGAAAACTAAGTACTCTGATTTGTGCATTGTTTCTTCAGTTCCTCCAAAATTGCTTTATGAAATCCTTTTCATCTCTAATGAGCTCAGTGCATTCTACGCACATTTTGAACAGAAGGTCAGCAAAATGACACCACCGACCCCGACAGCCTCTGATGTACCTGCACCCACGGTCACCCTCGCAGGCATCAGGTTGGCCATCCTGAGAGAGAAGCTGCTGAAGGCGACTGGCCCGGATGGAGTCCCCATCCGTGTCCTCAGTTCCTGCTCAGATCAGCCGGCAGGAGTAGTTACAGACGTCTTTAACTTCTGGACGTGGACGTGAAAGAGATTCCCGGATAGTATGTTGCCTCCTGGCTGCCAGGGTCAGGGACGTCTCGGATTGGGTCCACAGCATTCTGAAGGGGGAGGGTGAACAGCCAGAGGTCATGGTACATATTGGTACCAATGGCATAGGTAGGAAAAGACATGAGGTCCTGAAGAGGGAATACAGGGAGCTAGATAGGAAGCTGAAAAGCAGGACCTCAAGGGTAGTAATCTCTGGATTGCTGCCTCTGCCATGCACCAGTGAGGGCAAGAATAGGTTGATTTGGCAGATGAATGCGTGGCTGAGGAGTTGATGCAGGGGGCAGGGTTTCAGATTTGTGGATCATTGGGATTTCTTCTGGGGAGGGTACGACCTGTACAAAAGGGACAGGTTACACCCGAACTGGAGGGGGACCAATATTCTTACGGGCGGGTTTGCTAGAGCTGTTGGGGAGGGTTTAAACTAGTTTGGCGGGGGGATGGGAACCCAAGTGATAAGTCAGAGCTTGGTGCATTTAGTGTATAAGTAGATGTAGAGTGTAGAAAGACCGTGAGGAAGGATAGGCAGTTGAAAGGGCAAAATTGCAGTCAGTTAGATGGGCTCAAGTGTGTCTACATTATTGCAAGAAATATCAGGAACAAGGCTGATGAACTTAGAGCATGGGTAAGTACGTGGAGCTATGAAGTGGTGGCCATTACAGAGACTTGGCTGTCGCAAGGGCAGGAATGGCTGCTGGATATTCCGGGGTTTAGATGTTTCAAAAGGGACAGGGACGGAGGTAAAAGAGATGGGGGAGTGGCTTTGTTGATCAGGGACAGTGTCACAGCTGTAGAAAGGGAGGATGTCCTGAGTCAGTGTGGGTGGAAGTCAGAAACAGGAGGGGAGCGATCATTCTATTGGAAGTATTCCACAGACCCCCCAGTAGCAGCAGAGACACTGAGGAGCAGATCGGAAGGCAGATTTTGGAGAGGTGCAAAGATAACAGGGTTGTTGTCATGGGTGATTTCAACTTCCCTAATATTGATTGGCAGCTCCTTAGTGTAAAGGAGATAGATGGGACAGAGTTTGTTAGGTGTGTCCAGGAAGGATTCCTGACACAGTATGTGGACAGGTCGATGAGAGGAGAGGCCATACTGGATGTGGTACTAGGCAATGAGCCTGATCAGGTTTCAGATCTCTCAGTGGGAGAGCATTTTGGAGACAGTGACCATATCTCTTTGACCTTTACCATAGCCTTGGAGAAGGATAGGAGCAGATGATATGGGAAAGTATTTAATTGGGGGAGGGGGAATTATGACGCTATTAGGCAGGAACTTGGGAGCGTAAATTGGGAACAGTTGTTTTTGGGGAAGTGCACAGCAAAAATGTGGAGGATGTTTAGGGAGTACTTGCATGTAATTCTGGATAGGTTTGTCCCATTGAGGCAGAGTAAGGATGGTAGAGTGAAGGAACCGTGGTTGACAAGAGACGGAGAATATCTTGTCAAGAGGAAGAAAGAAGCTTACCTAAGATTTAGAAAGCATGGATCAAACAGGGCTCTGGAGAGTTACAAGGTAGCCAGGAGGGAGCTTAAGAATGGACTTCAGAGAGCTGGAAGGGGGCATGAGAAGGCCTTGGTGAGTAAGATTAAGGAAAACCCAAAGGTGTTTTACATGTATGTGAAGAATAGGAGGATGACTAAAGTGAAGGTAAGACTGATCAGAGATAAAAGTGGAAACATGTGCCTGGAGTTGGAAGAGGTAGGGGAGGTCCTTAATGAGTACTTTGCTTCAGTATTCACCGGTGAGAGAGTCATTGACGTTCGTGAGGATGGCGTATGACAGGCTGATGCGCTAGGGCATGTTGACGTGAGGAAAGAGGATGTGCTGGAACTTTTGAAAAACATTAGGATAGATAAGTCACTGGGGCTGGACAGGATATATCCAAGGTTATTACAGGGAGCGAGGGAAGAGATTGTTGAGCTTTTGATGACGATCTTTGTGTCCTCACTGGCCACAGGAGTAGTGCCAGACGATTGGAGGGTGGCAAATGTTGTTCTTTTGTTTAAGAAAGGGAGTAGGGATAACCCTGGGAATTGCAGACCAATGAGTCTTACTTCAGTGGTGGGCAAATTACTGGAAAAGATTCTTGGAGACAGGATTTATGGGAATTTGGAGAAGCATAGGCTGATTAGGGACAGTCAGCATGGCTTTGTGAGGGGCAGGTCGTGCCTCACAAGTCTGATTGAATTCTTTGAGGATGTGACAAAGCACATTGATGAAGGTAGAGCAGTGGATGTGGTGTACATGGATTTTAATAAGGCGTTTGATAAGGTTCCTAATGGAAGGTTCATTCAGAAAGGCAGGAGGCATGGGATCAAGGGAAGCTTGGCTGTGTGGATTCAGAATTGGCTCACCCATAGAAGACAGAGGGTGGTGGTAGATGGAGCATATTCTGCCTGGAGGTCGGTGACCAGTGGTGTTCTGCTGGGATCTGTTCTGGGACCCCTGCTCTTTGTGATTTTTATAAATGACTTGGATGAGGATGTGGAAGGGTGGGTTAGTAAGTTTGCTGATGATACAAAGGTTGGTGGTGTTGTGGATAATGTAGAAGGTTGCTATACGTTACAACAGGACATTGACAGGATGCAGAGCTGGGCTGAGAAGTGGCAGATGGAGTTCAACCTGGAAAAGTATGAAGCGATGCACTTTGGAAGACCGAATTTGAAGGCAGAATACAAGGTTAATGGCAGGACTCTTAGCAGTGTGGAGGAATAGAGGGATCTTGGGGTCCATGTCCATAGGTCCTTCAAGGTTTCTGCGCAGGTCGATAGGGTTGCTAAGAAGGCATATGGTGTGTTAGCCTTCATTAGTTGGGGTATTGAGTTCAAGAGCCACAAGGCAATGTTGCAGCTAGGATGAGAAGTGACTTGATAGAGGTCTACAAGATGATAAGAAGCATAGATCGAGTGGACAGCCAGGGACTTTTTCCCAAGGCGAAAATGGCTAACACCTAGGGGCATAATTTTAAGGTGATTGGAGGAGGGTATAAAGGGGACGTCAGAGGTAATTTTTTTTACACAGAGAGTGGTGGGTGCGTGGAACACACTGCCGGCAGACGTTGTGGGGGCAGATACATTGGGGCATTTAAGACACTCTTAGATAGCCACATGAATGATAGAGAAATGGAGGGCTATGTGGGAAGGAAGGGTTAACATTTGGGAGGGAAGGGTTAGATAGATATTAGAGCAGGGTAAAACTTTGGCACAACATTGTGGGCCGAAGGGCCAGTACTGTGCTGTAGTGTTCTATGTTCTCTCTAATCCGTTCTGAGGTTCCCATCTGCTTTAAGAAAACCACTGTCATCCTGGTGCCAAAGAAAAATAAGGTAATATGCCTTAATGACTATCGCCCAGTGGCACTGACACCCACCATTATGAAGTGCTTTGAGAGACTGGTCATGGCACACATCATCTCCAGCCTTCCAGACAATCTCAACCTAATCCAATTCACCTACCACTGAAACAGATCCATGGTGGATGCCAGCTCCCTGGCCTTACACTCATCTCTGGATCATCTGGATATCAAAGGCACCAATGTCAGACTGCTATTTATTGACCATAGCTCCACCTTCAATACCATAATTCCAAACAAATTCATCTCCAAACTCCTAGACCTAGGAGTCTGTACCCCCTCTCTGCAACTGGATCCTTGACTTCCTGACCAACAGACCACAATCAGTGAGAATTGGCGACAACACCTCCACCACGATTATCCTCAACACCAATGCCCTGCAAGGTTGTGTCCTCAGCCCCTTAATACACTCCCTATACACTTACGACCGCATGGCCAGATTCCACTCTAACTCCATTTACATCTCTGCAGATGACACCACTGTGGTGGGTCAGATCTCAAAAAACGATGAGACAGAGCACAGAAAGGAGATAGAGAGCCAAGTGACATGGTGTCAAGACAACAACCTTTCCCTCAATGTCAGCAAAACAAAGGAGCTGGTCATTGACTTCAAGAAGCGGTGCAGAGTCAATGGTGCTGAGGTGGAGATGGTTGAGAGCTTCAAGTTCTTAGGTATAAGTATCACCAACAATTTGCCTTGGTCCACCAAGTGGATGCTATGGTCAAAAAAAATACCAACACCTTTACTTCCTCAGAAGGCCAAGGAAATTCCCCATGTCCCCAATGACTGAACAATTTTTACAGATGCACCATAGAAAGCATCCTATCTAGATACATCACAGCTTGGTATGGCAACTGCTCTGCCCATGACCACAAAAAATTGCAGAGACATGTGAATGTAGCCCAGTCTACCACAGAAACCAGCCTCCCCTCCATTCACTCTGTCTATACTTCCCACTGCCTTGGGAAAGCAGCCAACATAATCAAGGACCCATCCAACCCTGGTCATTCTCTCTTCTACCCCCTCCTGTCAAGCAGAAGATACAAAAGCTTGACAGCAGATACCTGCAAGCTCAAGGACAGCTTCTATCCCACTGTTATCAGACACTTGAATGGACCTCTCATACACTAATGATGCACTTTGGATCTCCCAGTCAACATCATCGTGACCCTTGCACTTTACTTGTCTACTTGCACTGCACTTTCTCTGTAACTGTAACACCATATTCTGCACTTCGTTTTCCTTCTTACTACCTTGGTGTAATTATGCATGAATGATCTGTCTGGATGGCATGCAAAACAAAAGCTTTTCACCGTATCTCAGTACAAGTGACAATAATAAACCAATTCCAATTCTTTAGTGCTAGAAATTTCCTAATTTCATAAGTAGGTTCCAATTGAATTTATAAGGGATTTATTACACACTGAAGTGACTCTATGTATCATTGAAATATATTGAGTGTCTTGGGTAAGGATGCACCTCAGGACCTCATTCTTATCCAAAATCCTGGGTTTGAAGTTGACAGACAACTCCAAGGCAAGAGTGAAGGGATTGAGGGATTGGGGCACAATGGGAACTGTGACTGGGGGAGAGGATGTGAAGTGAGTAACAGAGGACCACAAGGATAAAACACCTGCACAAGCACTTAATGTGGCAGTGGGGTGAGGTTGGGTAGCTGTTTCTGAATAGCCTCAGGACTTGCAGTAGAAGCACTTGGCCTAAAAATGGGCATAATTGAATTTCTGTTCTATTGGATTTTCAGTTATGTTTTCAACCTCAATCCTAACAGTGTGTGACAGTTCATATGGAATCCATTGCAATAGGCTGTGTCTAGTTGTTTGCCTTTGCAGAGGCCCCTGTAATCCAAGGAGATGTGTAATACCTCCCTGGAGCACTTAGCAACTCAGCCAGCCCTTTATTTATTTTATCTTCTTCTATCTTCCCTGAGGTAGATGAAAATACTAATGAAAAATCTCTGACAACGGTGCTTTATTCCACCAGATATAATTTTATGTCTTTGTATGTAAATGCTATCAGGTGAATTTATGCCTGATGACAGCTATTTCCATGTCAACTCACAGGTAGTAAGTGTTTCATTAGAAAAGTGTGTTCTTGTAGCTTTTGCAACTCAAAGCAGCAACCCCGTCCTGCTAAAGCCAGGGCTCCTGGTAGTAATTAAGATTCTGGTAACCAGGGGATGAAATCAATTATTGCAGGTTAGAATACAATCAAATGATATCACGATTGGTGCTGATTTAGAAATGGTAAGATTGTATGGTAGGTTAAAATTGCTGTCAACCTGCCCTCTTCTTAAAGCTGCTGATAGAAATTCCTTTCATCGTGATTCAGAATCAAGAGGAAATGGAATGCCTGGGAGTGCTGCTTTCAATGCAATTAGCAGGATTATTCTTGAGCAAGAAAACTTTATTTGAGATACACTTGATATGATGCAGTTAAGCTAAATTGTCTGACGGCGCAGTGAGTCAAAATCAATAAGATTAAATGCACTTCTTTTTCACTTAAATTTCATTGATGTGAATATAATAATTTCAAGGTACTTTTTCCTTTTTATTCCTCATTGGCTGCAAAGATAATGTGCAACATTTTAAAGAAATAGGTAGGGTAAAGTACAGAACTGCTGATCAAAGGATATCTTAGTGAAAAATGTGACAAGTTATATGGTTTTATTACTGCCTAAAATTAGTAAAAGTTTAAACTCTATCTATTTGTTTATATATACACTTATTTATATTAATCTGTAATATTTCACATTAATCTAAAACCAGATGTGAAGGTGGTTTGTATCCCCAGCATCTTGAGCAATTGTGGCTGTTTTCAACCCTTAAACATGTGTTAATTATATCATACTGACATTGTTTGGGTTGTATCAAGAACTTCCTCCTGTGGATCAATCAACCAGGAAGTTGCCACAATTCCTGAATTATTTTCTCTGCCTGGAATTCACTGTGGAGTCCTTGGTTACAAAGATAAATGGTGTGTTTAAGCCCAGCAATAAGGTGAGCCTGGAAGAGTTACAACAAGTCCAGCACTGAGGTATGTTGCAAACTCAGTAAAAGGATTCTCAAACACATCAGTCTGTACCATTGGTGGCAGCACAAGAATAGAGCTGCTGCCTCACAGCTCCAGTGAACTGGGTTCAATCCTGACATCCAGCCATATCTGTGTGGAATTGAGTGTTCTGCCTGTGACCAAGTGGGTTTCCTCTGGATTCTCTGGTTTCCTCCAACATCCCAAAGATCTGCTGGTTGATTGGTTAATTGCCCTCTGTAAATTGCCCCTAGTGTAGGTGGGTGGTAAGATCTTCAAGGAGTTGATGGGAATGTGGGAAGAATAAATTAATTACTGTAGGATTGGTTGGCACCTGTTCCATATTATGGCTCTAGGATCTAAATATTGAAATTGTGTGTCTCAGTGATAATCTGATTTTAGGTGAAGTGCCCTGAGTTGATAACATGGGCTGTATTATGATACTCTTCAGGTGACTGCTCTATGGGGAATTGCAAGCCAGCTGCAGTGTATGCATCAGCTCATTCCCGACTTCTGCATTTGAGCGTTGCAATGCAGGTCAGGAATGAGTTGGTGGTCTGATGCTGATGCATCTGACCTCCTGCTCTGCTACTGGACTCAGCACTGACCCCAGGGGCAGAGCACAAACATCCTGAGCAGTGAGGCAGAATGCACTTTACATCTGTCTCCTCAGCTTTATGTCATGGATGCTGACATTTGTAGCAAATCTCATTCATTCCAAAGGGTCACTGATCTTGATTGGTGCAGGTAACTGGTTGTTTTTTCAAAATTTCACTTTTACTAAATGTTTTTATTAATCTTTAATATTTAAATGTATTTTTAAGGAAATGGATTATTTTACACATAAATTTGTTATTTATTATATTTTTCTTTTACATTATTCTTATTTTTCAAAATTATTCGAGTCTTTTTGAACTATTTTCAAAGGGTTCTAACCGGTAAAGCAGAACAAATACATGAAAGGATACAAATTATTCAAAAGTGTTAAAACAAAAAAAAATTCTCACACACAAAAGTAATGGAATGCAGGAAGATTTCCTTATTACTATTTGAGATTTGGAACTAAACATTTACAGAACATTTTTGGCACTAGTTTATCTATGTTGAGATTAAATGTGGGTATTGCAGAAGCATAGAAACATCACTGAGTAATAAGATGCATCTGGAATGGCTGTCCTCCAGCAAAGAATCATCAAATCATTATAGCACAGAGGAGGCCATTTGGCCCATCAAGCTTTTTATGAGATCCTTCTCATGGTCCTGTAATTTTGTTTCCTTCAAGTACTTATCTAATGCTTTTTTGAGAGCCAGGATTGAATCTGTTTCCATCACCCTTTCATAACCACTCACTGGTGAATAATTCTTTCCTCATGTCACCTTTGGTTCTTTTATGAATCAGCCATAAATCTGTGCCCTCTTGTTGTCCCCACCTCTGCTAATGGAATTTGTTTTTCTTTATTTACTCTGCTTAGACCCTTCTTGATTTTGAACATTGGCATCAAATCAACTCTCAATCTTCTCAGCTCTAAATAGAACAATCTCACATTCTACAATCTGTTCTGCTTATTCTTCCTATTTTGTTAGGATGGTGGATGATTTGTTTCCACCCAAGTTTTGTAGGTTCCTAGGTGACTGATGAGGCCAGTGTGAGAACTGCAGACTCTTCCATAGATGGGGCAGCAGGTCCTGATGGGTTGGGTAGCTGGAAGTTTGGGAGCTGGTGCACTCTTCCACTACTTACTCTGGGCTTCTGTGTACTCCTGACGCCTGGTCCTGAAGTTCTCAATACCATCCTGAATGCTCCTTCTTCTGCCCGAGCAGTCATGGTCCAGGGATTCCCAAGAGTTGATGATGATCTTCCTTTTTTCCCCAAGGAGGTTTTGAGCACATGCTTGAATCTTTTCCTCTGTCTATCTGGTGATCTCTTCCCATGATAGAGCACAGAATAGAGTAGCAATTTTGAGAGTCTGCTTTCAGGAATGTGAAAAACAAGGTCTGATGACGGAGTCAACTGAATGTAACTAGTTACCATTGCTGGGGATTTTGGACTGAGAGAGGACAGTGATATTGCTTATCCCTCTGGTGAAGTTGGAGGATTTTGAGGAGATGTGGTTATGTAGTATGACGTCACTGCTGTAGGAAGTCCAGCTTTCAGAAGCAAATAGGAGGGCAGGAATCACTGCTGCCCAGTAGACCATGAGTTAGGTTTTTGTTTGCAGGTCTGAGGTCTTGAACTTCCCACTTCCTTTTCTTCAATTGACCAAAGTCTAGGTTAGTGCACTGAAGAGAGTGGTGAATTTCCTGATCAACGCTTGCTTTTGCTGAGGTGGCCCCTGAGATATGAAAAGTGGTGCACATTTTCCAGAGTCTCACTGTGAACCTTTATTGTTGTAGAGATTGGTAGAAAACTTTTCTCTTATGGATTTAGAGTGTAAGGCTTAGCCTCTCCTTTGCTTCAGTGAACAACGTCAGTCAGGCTTGGAGCTTTGCCTCTGAGTGTACACAAAAGCATTATCTGCATGTTACTACTCAACTGCTGAAAGTCAGTGACCTTGGGGCTGGAGTATAGTTAACATAAATTGAATAGTTTCCCACTAGTTCTGAAGCTTGGTTCCACTCTCAGGGGAAATTTGTTGGAGATGAGATGCATTGTTGTGGCAAGAGGAATTGAGAAAATCGTTGGGGCAATGAAGCAGCCTTATTTGACACTGATGTTCATTGAGACTGGCTCTGTTGTTGACCCATCGGTTAGGATCATGGCTTGCATGCTATCATGTGAGAATTTCTGTGGGTAGCCGTATTTGAGGAGCATGCTCCAAAGTTCCACCTGGTTGATGGAGTCAAAGGCTTTAATGAGGTACTTTCCCCAAGGCAGTCACATCTTTTCCAAGTGCAGCATCCATAGATGGATACAGTACGTTAGTTGCACCTTTGCCAGCTAATTTCCCTGAGCATACTTCCATATAAGGCACTGTTGGGTTTTACATTTGAAATAAATTACATATCTGTGAATGTGAGTAGCTTGATATTAAGTTGCTGACCATTATAGTTGTAAATTGCAGTTGTGAACTAATTTGCTATTACATTGCTGTGACATTCATGGCAGCTCAGAGAAATTAGTTTTCCAGCTGATTAAAGGAATGTTATGTCTCAGAGAACCAGGTATATTTGGCCATTAACAAGGAGATTCATATTCTCTTAAACACAAGGTCAAAGACAAATGGACCAACGAACTGAACATAGGATGGGATGAACTTACATTGTAAGTGTGATCTATAGTTTCACATTTTAACAGTCATACAAAGTAATATTTTGCGTACACTCATCTCAGTACAAACCACAATACCAGCAACTGGGTACGGGCAATGACAAATTTTCTAATTTATCTTCTATTGCATAATATGATTTATCAATTTACTCTTTCATTTCTTTTTTGTTGTGCAAGCAGAATGTTATTGTTCTTGGTATCTTACTGGCTGGCAAAGAGAAAAAGAGAAGCAAGTTGATAACAGGTTTTTCAAAAGTAGGTGTGTGTGTGTGTGTGTGTGTGTGTGTGTGTGTGTGTGTGTGTGTGTGTGTGTGTGTGTGTGTGTGTGTGTGTGTGTGTGTGTGTGTGTGTGTGTGAGCGCGCGCGCGTACATGTGTTACTAGAACAATCTGACATTTAGTTATTCTCTTTCACAAAGGCTAAGCTACTGTTTATTCAAGATTTAATATGTTAATACTCTGACACTTTCCTGCTTCCTGGAAAGTGTAGTTCAAAGTTCGAGATCTGTTTCATACATACCCTTGCAACCCAATAAAGTTATCTTTAATCAGATACAAGAAACTCTTCAACACTGATTCTGTAGTAAATAATACCCTAATACTTTTCCATCTTGTCACCAATATTGATAACAAGCATGCCCTTCTCAACTGTAGCATGAATCAGACTATCACACTGTTGTAGTCATGCAAATTTATCAAGTTTTCTTTACTGGTCTCTGTGTAAGACTGTCAATAACTGTTGTGCTGTGGGGAAGTTTGAACAATGAAATAACACACAAAAGGAACTACACAAAGACTGACTAAATTCACTTTTATTGCAACAAATGGATCCAGCAGAGAAAAGATTTATTTCCCATTGTTTGGGGTGATTTTTGTGAGTTGAGATGAGAGCATATACCCTAAAATCAATATAAAGTGCAGCTTTGCATCCCTTAACCTATGCACAATGCTCTAATGGTTAGCAAATGAATCCTGATGAAATGTTTTAACTGAGTAAAGACCTGAAAGTACTGGAACTTAAAAATAAAGCTTGATATCAGTTCCAGCCATTTTATTAAAAGGAATGAAAATGCATAAAAGACAAATGGCAAACACACAAGGATTTGCACACTTACTGCTATTGAAAAGCTGAAACTATTTTGCAGTGTCACAAAATGAAAGCTTAACTGCCTTATTTGTCAAGGGATCTGATGCAGGCTCTGATCGATAATAACTTACATCCAGCATTCCTCTAGAAATGAAAATGTTCAGAAACAGTGATTCAGGGCCAGTACAATTCATTCTGAAATAATGTGTACAAGTGTGAAGCAGGTGCCTTTATCTTATTCAAATCAATAGGCTGTTTTAAAAAAAGGAGTTATTATGATTTAAATGCTCCATATGAGACTCCTTAGCACAGCTGCGTCCATTTAGCACATTTTCTCCTCAGAGATATTACGAACAAATATACCCAATAAGAAAATGAAATAGCATTAAAACTACTGACCTTCATGTCACCACCAACTTGTAAACAGATGGTGACAAAAGCAAACAGTAACGTTACTGTTATAACATTGTGAATTCAACCTAGGGAGCTCACAGAGGAAGAAATGGTTATGCATGAAGCAACTTAGCTCATGTTTGTCAGCTTCTCTGCTGTTAACAGGATCTGTCCTGAGCAATTCTTACATTGTATTGGCAGTTCCAGTATTTGGTGTGCAGGCTTAGTGCACTTGTCAGTACCACCAAAGTAAATGTCATACTTGCAAAGATCAGTGGCCAGGAAAACATTTTTTCTAGGATTTATTGAATGCTGCCTGCCCTTTGAGTTTGACTGAGTGTCCAGCAAAAGTCCTGAGTCACGTTGGCAGATGTGTTGGACGTAAAACAAGCTACAAGGACAAACTTAGCTAAATGGATATTAGGTACCCAATAGAGAGATTTGGCTACAGCCAGAGAATGATTGGTAGCTAAATATTTCAAGCTATAGGACTTATAGAATGGACAAGAAAATAGGGAAAGATGGGAAAATAGCAATATTGACAACAGGCACAATTCCTGCAGGAGGATGAGAGGATCTCAATGTGATGCTTAGCTGTTGAAAAGTGCACAGTTAGAGTGCACAAACAGCAAAGGACAAAGAGGCTTTTTGACAGCAGTGATGTACAAACATGGAGATGAGGGAAGCTTATAGCAAAAAGTTATATAGTTATCATGGAAGGACTTAATTTCTATACAGAATAGAAGGAGCTCAACTAATAATGATAATGAATTTTTAGAATGTATTTGAGAAAGAAAGAAGAAAGAGAAGTTTCATCTAGTAAAAGCCTCTTTCAACACTGCAGCGCATCCTCATTACTGCATTGAAATGTCAATCTAAATTATGTGCTCAAGTCTCTGGAGTGTGGCTTAAATCCATGACTGACTGACTCAGAAGTGAGAGTGCTACCACCGAGCCAAGACTGCTACCTTGGGAGAAGGAATGATTTAATGCTATATAAACAGAAGCTGCACGCAATTGAACAACCTCCCTCATTAAACTGAATTGTCCATACTCAATCTTCTTGACTGTGAGAGGCTGTAGAAATTCTCTTGACCCTAATCCTCACTCAATTCCTCCCACGAATTTTCCGGGGAGAATACCAGATGCTACTCAAGGATGTTTTCCCCCTCCTCACTTGCTGCAGACAGATGAAACAACTGTGGCACATCCGCCTCCATCATGACTAAGATCAGCTGACACAGCACAGATGGGAATTGAATCTGGGAGCTTCCTGGTCCATTGAGCTCAATACTGAATCAGATAGTGGCTTTATCAACTAGCCACTGGGGAGCATTAGATTATAATTAACTGGAACCATACCTCTTAACTCTCCTGCTTTAATCAAGATATTCTGACATTAAACAGCAGCAATGAGAAAAGATGCAGCTGCCTGCAATTCTCTCAAGCTGGCAAATTCAACTAATTTACTGGATCCATTGAAAACTGATGCACAAACATGGACCTAAATCTAACCTTTTCAGCACACTGCTGATTGAGAGGTTGGCCACACAATGTTAACTAAAGTAAATCAATAACTAGTTTTACCAGTGTAGAGATTAACGTTTAGGTTTACTAGAAGAATAGTTCATAACATGGTATGCTACATTAGAGGCACATTTTGTTATTTATGAGTGGGAGGATCTGAACACAGCAATGAATCAGACAATAGAGAACAGACAGAGCAAGATGAATAATGGTTCACATATTGAATAGACTTTTGATGGCTAGCTAGGTAAGATGAAGGATGGCAGCACTGGAAAAGGCAGCACTTATTCTTTGCATTCAGCACATAAAAATTACATACAGTTCTGATTTCAGCCTTACTTCCACATCAACTTAAATGCTGTAACTCAGTTTGTTCTGATTAAGTTGATGTTAAATTCCGGATTTTCATTTCTCGGCACCTCAGCAGCAGAATTGCAGTGATTTCAGGGCTATTGTGCAATTGACTTATGCCTTGATAGCCAGATCTGCACAATCCATTTCATCTAAATAGAAACATCCCAAAAGGTAGTAGGCAAAAAGAAGTTTGCCTACTCCTGTATTTTTAACCATATCGAACCCAAACAGGAAAAGGTAACAATGATTCAATTTTTGCTTTTCTTTTAGTGCAGTTATTGAATACTTTGCAACAGTTACATAAAAATGTCACACACTTCTGAATGCAAAGGATAGTGGTTAGACATTCTCTTATTGGGACGACTATCGCCTACCAATGATGTACCACAAATGAAATTTATCACTTAACAGTGGAAGCCTGGATGCTGTCCAACCCTCGCTGCATGTGGACAGAGAATATCTTATTTTCAGTGACTGGAACTAAATAAAGTCAATGAGCATCCCCACTTGTGACCTCATCATGGAAGGCATATCATTAACAAAGCAACTAAAGGTCGTTAGGGCTAGGCCACACTCGAGAGAAACTCCTCCTATGATGTCCTGGGATTGAGGTGATTGGTTTTGATAAACTGTAAACATCTTCTTTAATATCAGTTGTTCTTGGCTGGCTTGGCGTCAAGCTCCATTGTGCCACCTCACTGGGGGGATTCAAGTTTTGTGCCCGTGTTTGGATCAAAGCTGTAGGAAGGATCGGAATCAAATAGTTTAGAGGAACTCAAAATGAGAAGCAAGCCAATAGCTCTACTGTTCCAGGCCAACTACAACATCGGCATATCTGGGAAATGGCCCTGTTCACAAAGAGTTGGACTTATGCTAGGACCAATTACAGATCCACACAATCATTAGGACAGTGATGGAAGGTGTTGTTGACATTGTTGTCAGTTGGCACAAGCTCTCCAGTAGCCTGCTCCTTGATGATCGGTTCGGGATCTTGATAAATTAGGAGAAGGCGGCTGGGAGGAGTACGGGCACAAGGACAGACTTATTGGTCTGAATGGCCTATTTCTGCATTTTAAGTATAACAAAACACCATGTATATAGTTAGTAAGTAAGAAGCATTTGATGCCATTACAGCTAATATTTTCCATCACATTACTACTGAATGTAAGTAGGAATGGTAATTTGCCAGATTGGATTTGTTGTTTTCCACACAGAATGCAATATTGCAGGTATTCTGGAACAGCCAATGGCATGGCTGGTTCTGGAGCACAAACTGTCAGCAATGCAGCCAGGATGTGGTTGGGCCTTTCACCCTTGCTGCACCCAAAACACTCAGCAGTTTCTTAATAAAATAATCATTTTGAATTGGCTGAAGGCCAGCACTTACGATAGGGAAGGAGGCTAAGTCAGATCAGACTTGTAGCTGAAGATGATCGCAAATGCTGGGAGATTATAGGGTGCTGGGAAAGAGATTACAAAGTAGGACCTCAAAGGTACTGATCCCCAGATTACAACCCGTGCCAAGTGCTATGGAATACATAAACATCAGATGATTATGAAACTTGAACAATGGTGAAAGAGGGTATTGGTCTTGGTTTATTATTGTCACTTGTACCAAGGTACAGTGAAAAACTTGTCTTGCATACCGTTTGTGCAGATCAATTCATTACACAGTGCATTGAGCTAGTACAGGTTAAAACAATAACAGAATACAGATCAAAGTGTATAGCTACAGGGAAGTGCATTGCAAGTAGACAGTAAGGTGCAAGGACATAACAAGGTAGATTGTGAGGTCAAGAGTCCACCTCATCATATAAGGGAATCATTCAATAGTCTTATCACAGCAGGATAGAAGCTGTCCTTGAGCCTGATAGTATGTGCCCTCAGGCTCCTGTATCTTCTGCCTGATGGGAGAGGGGAGAAGAGAGATGACCAAGGTGGGTGGGGTCTTTGATTATGTTGGCTGCTTCATCAAGGCAGCGAGAGGTAAAGACAGAGTCCATGGAGGGGAGGTTGGTTTCCGTGATGTGCTGTGCTGTGTCCACAACTCTCTGCAGCTTTTTGCTGTCCTGGGCAGAGCAGTTGCTATACCAAGCCGTGATGCATCCAGATAGGATGCTTTCTATGGGGCATCGATAAAAGTTGGTGAGTGTCAAAGGGAACATGCCAAATTTCTTTAACCTCCTGAGGATATAGAGGCACTGATGAGCTTTCTTGGCCGTGGCATCCACGTGGTTGAAGGAGACTGTAGATCTCTGCGACATTGCAATTTTCATGGGGAGGTGGTGCCCAAATTGTACAGGTTATAAAAAGAATTAACATTGACATAGGGAAGATTAGTAAAGCATCTGGGGAGGATTTAAACCATCTTGGCAAGGAGATGGGTGGAGATGGGTGCAGATGGAGTGTGAACTAGTCTGGGACTGTAGGCAAGATCTAACTGCAAGAATTCACTAGAAGGCACCAGGAGCATCAGAACAAGGATGTGCACCTTATCACAGGCTAACAACATTATGTTGTGCTTACATTTGACGATGTCATTATGTCATATAGGCACATGACCCACTGATGGAGCCATATATAGAAATACACCTCAGTGAGGCATGTGATAGTTTCAAAAGGGAGATAGGCAAATTTGGATCTGCAAGGTAGGGAATTAGTCAGATGAATTTGGAAGACCAAGGAAACAAAAGCTACAAAGCACTTTGGCTGTGTAATGATAGATAGTTCAGTGGATAGTAAGGAAATAAGGCTGACGGAAGTATGAAGTCATAGTTATTATTGCAACATGAATTTAAGAAGAGATGGAAGAGCAGCTCAGTAATTCTGTTTACTAGGTAAGATATTTCTCCAATGAGGAGCTACATTGAAGTAGTAAGTAGCTGTATGGATCAAAGCATCTCTGGTGCCTTGATCCATACAATAGTTGCATCAATGAAATGTAAAGGGGCAAGGACACAGTTAATGGCAGGACCATTAACAGTGTTGATGTACAGAAGGATCTTGGGGTCCAAGTCCAAAGCTCCCCGAAAGTGGCCACACAAGTTGATGAAGTGGTAAAGAAGGCATATGACATGCTTGCCTTTATTAGTTGAGGCATTAAGTTCAAGAGTCAGGAAGTTATGTTGCAGCTTTATAAAACTCTAATTAGGCCGCATCTGGAGTATTGCATTCAATTCTGGTTGCCCATCATAGGAAGGATGTGGAGGCTTTGGAGAGGGTGCAGAAGAGGTCTACCAGGATGCTGCCTGGATTAGAGGGCATGTGCTATAAAGAAAGATTGGACAAACTTGTTTTTTTCTCTGAAGCAGCAGAAGCTGAGGGGAGACCTGATAGAAGTTTATATTATGAGAGGCATAGCTAGAGTTGACAGCAGGTATCTTTTTCCCAGGGTCCAAATGTCTGATACTAAAGGGCATGTATTTAAGGTGAGAAGAGGTAAGTCAAAGGAGACACGCAGGGCAAGTTTGCTTACACAGAGAGTGTTGGGTGCCTGGAATGTGCTGCCAGGGGTCGTGGTGGAGGCAAATACGATAGAGACGTTTAAGAGGCTCTTGGATAGGCACATGAATGTGCAGAGAATGGAGAGACATGGACATTGTGTAGGCAGAAGTGTTTAGTTTAGTTAGGCATTTAAATACTAGTTTGATTAGTTTGGCACAGCATCATAGGCCGAAGGGCCTGTTCCTGTGCTGTACTGTTCTATGTTCTGTGTAATGAAAGGCTATGTGTTGTAATAAAGAGGAGGCTGGATTGTTGGGTGTGTGGAAGAGAAGTAATGGAAAGCATCAATGGGTTGAAGTCCCACGCTTGAGCTGCAGTTTTGGAATAACTGGGTCAATGGATTTTTTCAGGCTAGTGCATTTCTTCTGGACAAGAAAGCAGCATAATGCTCTGACTTAAAAAATATGTACTCTATATTTTAATAAAATAACTGTTGTCACTTAAGATGAACAAATCCTGACAAATAGAAATTACAATGTATAAAAAAGTGGTGGTTGAGCATTTTGACAATACCATGTGTTTCTGATACTGGAAGTAATATGGAATTTTTTATTCTTATAAAGGAGACAACAATTTATCACTGCAATCTAATTCTTGTTACCTTGTTTTGACAGAAACTTGGTCTTGATTCAAAATGTCTTGAAAGTTATACAGCTGTGAATTGCATCACCATCAATATATGTCCTTCTGTTTGAATTGTACTGATATTAATTCAGAAGTAAATACATGACCGTCATGTCATATGCTGCAAGACTGCTCCTCAATGACATATCTGGAAAATTATAGTGCCCGCGAGAGTTTGAACAATTAAGAATACACAAACAACATTTGTGTGGAACTAAACCCATGGAAGATATGACCACAAGACAAACTGTATAGCATTAGCTCACATAATACAGATAACACTTTGAAACTCATCTTGTAAAATGGATATTGAAATAATTCTAAAAGGCATTTTTGTTTCTGAACTTTATCCCAGACCTATCATAAGGACAGAAAATAAAATAGGAATCAATGAAGTATTCAGAAAATGTACTCATAAGAAACATTTTCAGAGTTTAATTTCCCACATGGTTCTGTCCTGATTGCCCTCCACTGCTGAGACCGTGCCATCTTGATCCTCCCTCCCCAGTCTACATGGTGCTCTCCTGATTCCTTCCCACCTTTTGCAGCCCACATGGTGCCACCCCAATCCCCTTCTCTGGGTCACATGGAGCTTTCCTGACACCCCTCCATTGCTGATGTATTGCCAGACTGATTCTCCCCTTCCCAGCCCACTTGATGCTGGCCAGATACCTCCACCCATCCTACATGATAATATACATAGCTCCACTTCTCAGGCAACATGGTGCACCTGCTCCCTGCTCCCCAGACACACTCCCACCTCCCCCCCCCCACCCCCCAACCCCCATCTCAGGTACTGTATTTTCTAACATCTAATCCACTGATGACATAGGGTATGTTGCAAAGGCATCACACCTCAGTGAGACTTGTGGCCAACTTCCTGAACCTGTCCTTCACAGAACAGGACAAGGCTGCACTCAGTCCTCAGTCACAAGTCAACTTTGTTGCCATGGAAGAGTAGCCAAAATGGTTCAAGTTCCATCAATTCTAGCACACCCTTCAGGATACACTGGAATCGCTAGACAGTTGTTCATTAGAGTTTCTCTTTAACCCTTTCAGCTGAGACAGTATGAAATTCCAGATACCTTGCCTTTAATCAAAGGGGAAACTGAATCTTTTAGAGCTAACTGTAAATAATTTATGCTACAACAATGGATGACTGATAAGGACCAGTAAACTTATAGGTATTTGCCAGATGTCTACGGTTTTTCTTCAACACTTTCAGGCAAACAGATGTTCTATAATGACCCAATGTAATATAATAGGCCTCCTCAAGGTTCCCAGATTTTCCTTGTGGCAATGTTTTCTTTCTTTGAGTAGTATCATTTGCATAATAAACAACACTCATGCAATGCTCAACAATTCCTTTCGGGTCATTTGGACAGCATAGCTCATTGATAAGTATCTGTGGAATTATAAAACCAGACTACATGTGTGCAGTTGGAAGGTTCATCCACCAGTGGATTACAATGGAGTGTTCAGTATAGTGCATGAATTTAGTGGGCTTTTCAAAGAATCCGAGAATGATACAGCTCATTGGGGCTATCTTGTTTGAGCCAGCTGTTTGTTAGAGTTATTGAATTAATCCCATGCTGTTAACATGTTAGCTAGGGCCTAATTGAAAGGATCTTTGCTTTTGAGTCATATATTTGTGATTTCAAAAATCATTCCAAGAAACTTGAATGCAAACATCTTTGAGGTAAGATAATAATTTGAGGATCTATCTTAGGTGGTTTTAAAAGATCCCATGGTCCTTTTTAAAACTGCAGAATTATCCCCAGGGATCTGATCAATATTTTTCCTTCAGTTCAACCTCACCAAAACAGATTCTGCTTAATGTCATATTGCAGCTTTAGCTTCAAGGGGCATGAAGAGAGAGCAGAAATATGGTATTGAGATAGAGGATCAGCCATATTGTATTGAATGGTGGAGTAGGTTTGAAGGACCAAATATCCTACTCCTACCTCTATTTTCTGTTTCTATGCTTCTATGTGAGAGCACACAGTGTGGGAATTAGTTATAGTTATCACGTTACAACAGAGATTATACTCAGGGGTATTTCCATCACTACACATAGCTTTGGAATGACTTGAAAGGAATATGAAGGATGCTGAACAAATGCAAGTCTGATTTTATTTCCTTGCTATTTTTCCAAAGTCATATAATTTTCACCGTTCAAATATCCATTCAATTCTCTCTTTGAATATAACAATAAAATTTGCTTCCACCTCTTGTTCAGGTCTCTTCACCTTGTTGTATGAAAGCAAAGGTTTCTTCATGTCACCTCTGGTTATTCTGCCAATCACCTTAAATAAATATCATTAAAGTAATTTCTCTTATTCTATCAAAACATACATTTATCAAGTCTCCTCTTAACCTTCTCAATGGTAAAGGGAGCAACCCCATATCCTCCAATCTTTCCTTGTAATTGAAGTCTCTCAGTCCTGGAATCAGTCTCTACTGTGCTCTCTCCAAGGTCCTGATATCCTCTTTGAAGTGCAGTGCACAGAAATGAACATACTATTCTAGCCAAGACCAATCAGCTGTTTTCCTTGCTTTTATACTGTTTCTTCTATTACTTGAAGTCAATGATCTTTTGTGCTTACTGAACAGCAATCTCAACTTGTTCAGCTCCCTTATGTACTATAGACTTCTGTACACACACTTCCACATTTCTCTGTTTTGGTACCTCCTCTAAAATTGTTGTGTTTGGTTTGCATTGCCCCTCTCACTCTTCCAACCAAGTTTCAGAGCTAAATTTCACCTGCTATGTGTCGGCCTATTTCACCGGAGAACAAGTGTTTTCCTGAAGGCCAGCACTAAATGTTCAAATCATTATTGATTTTTGAATCAGATGCAGGCTTTGAAACTCTAACCTGTCTAACCAAGTTCAGAAGGAACAAAAGGAGCAGTGATCCTAATATCCATCTCAGGAAGTTTCCCCACAGTCTGGAAAACAACCGTCTTCTGCTTTCTGTGCCTGAGGAATGTTTGTATTTATGATGCTATTGTCTCTTTAATTCCATAGTATTGCTAAGGAGTCTTTTGTTAAACTTCCTTTGTAAGTTCGTATAAGCATTTACTGCATTCATTTCTTTAACCCTTTGTTACACCATCAAACATGTCAATCAAGTTAAACATGATTACTGCCTTTCAGAAATCCATGCTGGCTATTACTACTAGCCTAGACATTCACAAATTCCAACTGTGACTCCATCAGAGACATTACACTGATCAGCCTGCAGTGAAAGAAAGCAAGACATGTACACCTGGTATAATTGATGGACAAAACATTTAGCACCTGTTCTTTCTCTTGTTGTCATTTTTTCAGTGCAGCTGAAGGAATGGAGCTGAAGAGAAATGAGCAAAAGGTAATTTATTTATACTATGATTTCAAATGTATTATCACTTTTCAAGAAGAATTAATAGTGTGCAGTTGAGGACACACCTGATCTTCCTCACTGTGACCTCAACCTCAGCATCACTGCCTTACATGTCCACCCCAATGAATTGAGAGCTCGGCATGATGCTGAATTCTTCTTCCACTTCTTTCATGTCTACTTCTCTGGACAACAATCTTCTTCATGCTCAGAAGACCCTTCTCCATCAGAGTCTCTGTCCTCCATACATTAGTTCATTGGGAACAGTTGGCATTATATAAGTCATCTCAATTTTTCTCCTCCTCTCCTTCATTCTTATCTACCTTCCTCTGAACTTCCATCTCTGTCCTTTCCACTGAACTTGAACATTAAACATGCTTTCAAAATTGGTGTTACTGCTGTTTAACAAACTGACCTCTGTCTTTTGGAAGCTGAATGCTGCTTCTCTGACAGTCCATCAGCTTCTCCCAGTAGCGCAAACCCAAAACTGAACATCAAATCATAATTTCCCAAATTCACTGTGCTCATCCCTTCTGAAGAACTTCCTTCCATGTGCTTCAACCCACAATCTGCTTTTACCTTCATCCCAAGATCTTCAAGACATCTCTGGAAGATCCAGTATTTGAGCCTTTTGTTGCAACGTTAGACTTGCATCTTCCAATCTTGACTCTTTTTATTCTCCCTTTGTCCAGTCTCTTCCCATCTCCATCTGTGAATCGTTTGAAACTCTTGGTCACCATAGGACTTTTCAGTTTCCTTGTCCTAACAGTCCTAATAGTCTCCTGTTTGACATGGGCATCCAACTTTATTGACACTGTTACTCATCAATGGCATGGCTTAAGAACCCTCTGCTTCTTCGCTGGACAATGATCCAACAAATCCTCATCCAGCATGTCTAGTGAACTTGTTCTGACATTCAACAATTTCTCCTTCCACTCACTTCCTTCAAATAAAAGATACTGTTCATGGTTCATGAATCACATTTGAGTCCAAGCTAAACCACTCTTTCCAAGGGAGATGTGGAACGTTTTTTATTCCCTATCCTCACAGATCCTCTTCCTCAACTCTTTCTTTGTTACGTTGGCAACTGACTTTGTGCTGTTGCCTGACCTCACCTCAGATGAAAAAATTCTTTAGCTTTGCTTTCAGTTTCCACCTTTCCCTTGCTTTCACACAGTCCGTCTCTGACTCTGCCCTTTCCTTCCTCGCCATCTCTGTTGGGAATAGGCTACTGACCTAAAAGGCCATTTTCTCCCACATGTACCTTGATGACACTTTCTCCCACTTCACTTCATTTGAGGATTATATTACATTCTTTCACTTCCCTCATCTCCATCACAACTTTTTTTGATAATGCTACTTTTCATTCCAGTGCTTCCAATATGTCTCCCTTTACTTCTGCTTCCTTCCATTTAGTACACTCACACTCGCAATAAAACAATAATCTGAGTTTATTGGGAGGACAAAACACCTCCATCTGCCCCTACGTGAGATCTCCATTAGTGTTTCTGATACCTACAGTCTGAATGTTATATTCAGAATTTTAAATACCAATTACATTGCACTTCACTACTTATTTACATACAGATTTAAATCTGCTGTACTATTCACCTGACAACTGCATTATTAGTGACTGTACAATGCACTAGCACCTAATCAACCAATTTATAAACACGAGCTTAAAAGAGTCATTTATCTGTGTCCATTTATCATATAAATAAAGACAATCAGTGCTGTTACAATCTACTATGATTAACATTATGTACTTAAAAATGGCGCTGTGTTAAGAGCAAAGGTGTAAAGTCATGTAAAGACAAAGGAGAATAATAGATTGATTGAAAATACTTTCATAACATTGCAGATCTTGTGCCCCATTGTATCTGGAAGAGTGAAAGATCAGTAGCAAGATCACTATTCAATGTCATCTCCATGGTAGAGTGTGCAATAAGTGATGTGAGTGGACATCTGCAATGTGAAATTCAGTCCAATGGAGCCACTGCTTAGCCACTATAGGTGTTGTCTGGATGCCAAAATGTCATCCTTGGTCCTTGATAGGCATGCACATTGGCATGGCAAGTGGATGCCATATTGGTGAGGATGATTGCAGTGCATATTTGCCAGAGGAATACACGGTGGGCTGATCACGACATGACTCAAAGCACAGTGTTGCCATTTTGGTGCACATGCATCAGCTGGTTGCTTTCCTTAACTTTGCACAGCTGCACAAGCTGGTGCACAATCATGCAGGAGTGAGGAGCATGCATTCAATGAAAGGAATGCAGCCTTTAAAATCCTGATAGACAACACATTTGGGGTATGCTGATGCAATGCTTTAGTTGTTGGGATTGCTCTGAATGTGACCTGTAGTTGTTGGTAGAGTGATTGTGAAGGCTTATGCTGGTTTGCTAGATGCTGCACAAATCCATGGCATTTCCATTGTCCTCACTTTCTATCTCACCGGCTTTCAATGGATCTCCTCTGCAATTTCCAGTACATATAATATGATGTATTTTCCCTTCTCCTCCCCTTTTAGCAACAGAGGGTAAGTTCTCTTCTGTACACTCTGGACTGGTCTTCCATAATTGCAGATGTGGCGGTTTACCTCATCCAGAGTCATTCAGTCTGGAGGGACAACATTCTAAGTCAGCAATCCACAGCAGAATGCATAAGTCCTTTATATCCACATTGAGTGCTATGTGCATCTGTGAGGATTGGCCTCACCATGTGTTCCATGTCATAAACTTACGACATGTCCTAGGATATATGGCAACTCCATGTTTTGTGTGGTTAAATTTCCTAACCTGCATGATTCCAAAGGAAAAATCACATTCCTACTCCAGAAAAGACTGAATTTGCATTGCCTAATATTGGAAAAAGCAACACTTGGTGATCTTACCTAATATTCATTCTATTTCAATTGATATTAATCTGATAGCAATGATTACATAAAGAAAATTAACTCAAAATTTGCGACAGTATTGTCACGGTATCTAAAAGGTGTTGTAATAAATTTTGGCAAATTCTACTTTTTTGTATAAAAAAACCCTCAGTTCTAAATTTGGGTGCAAGGCAAACTACAGCTTGGATAATTAGCTTGCTATGCTAGCTGTATTTGAGAACCATAGAACAATACAGCACAATACAGGCCCTTCGGCCCACCATGTTGTGCTGACCTTCAAACCACTCCTAAGATTAACTCCTCCCACATATCTCTCTATCTTAAATTCCTCCATATGCTTATCTAATAATCTCTTGAACTTGACCAACGTATTAACCTCCACCACCACCCCAGGCAGCGCATTCCATGCACCAACCACTCTCTGGGTGAAAAACCTCCCTCTGACGTCTCCCTTGAACTTCCCCCCATTACCTTAAAGCCATGCCCTCTTGTATTGAGCATCGGTGCCCTGGGAAAGAGGCGCTAGCTGTCCACTCTATCTAATCCTCAAGTTCTCGCCTTATAGCCTCATAATTCGCCTTTGCCCAATTAAATATCTTCCCATCCTCTTTGCTCCTATCCCTATTCATGACAATTCTAAAGGTTATGGAGCAGTGGTCACTGTCCCCCAAATGCTCACCCACTGATAGATCTGTCACCTGACCCGGTTCATTACCTAAAACTGGATCTAATATGGCATCCCCTCTAGTTGGCCTGTCAACATACTGTGACAGGAATCTGTCCTGGACACACTTAACAAACTCTGCCCCATCTAAACCTTTGGCACTAAGCAGGTGCCAATCAATATTTGGGAAGTTGAAGTCTCCCACTATAATAACCCTGTTATTTTTGCATCTTTCCAAAATCTGCCTCCCAATCTGCTCCTCAGTATCCCTACTGCTACCGGGGGGCCTATAGAATACTCCCAGTGGAGTAACTGCTCCTTTCTTGTTCCTAACTTCCACCCATATTGACTCTAGAGAGGATCCTTCTACATTATCTACCCTTTCTGCAGCTGTAACAGTGTCCCTGACCAGTATTGCCACCCCTCCTCCTCTTCTCCCCCCCTCCCTATCCCTTTTAAAACACTGAAAACCAGGAATATTCAATATCCATTCCTGCCCTGATGTCAGCCATGTCTCTGTGATAGCCACAATATCGTAGTCCCATGTACTTATCCAAGCCCTCAGTTCATCTCCCTTGTTCCTGATGTTTCTTGCATTTAAGTAAATGCACTTTAGCCCATCCACCTTACTACTTTTATAGCCTGTACACTGCTTCTCCTTCCTCAAAGCCTCTCCACCTGTTAGATATGACTTTTCCCCATCCCCTTCTTCCTCTGACCTACTCCTCTGGTTATCATCCCCCTCGCAAACTAGTTTAAACCCTCCCGAACCACCCCAGTAAACCTGACTGCAAGGATATTGGCCCCCCTCAGGTTCAGGTGTAACCCGTCCTCTCTGTACAGGTCCCACTTTCCCCTGAAGAAATCCCAATGATCCAAAAATCTAAAACCTTCCCTCCTGCACCAACTTCTCAGCCACGCATTCATCTGCCATCTCCTCCTATTCCCACCTTCACTATCGCGTGGCACTGGCAGCAATCTTGAGATTGCTACCATTGAGGTCCTGTTCTTCAGCCTTCTGCCTAGCTCCCTGAACTCACTTTTAAGGACCTCATCCCTCT
Source organism: Pristis pectinata (assembly GCF_009764475.1). Lineage (NCBI taxonomy): Eukaryota > Metazoa > Chordata > Chondrichthyes > Rhinopristiformes > Pristidae > Pristis > Pristis pectinata. The sequence continues at coordinate 28,961,651 of NC_067419.1, forward strand.
TCCTACCTATGTTGTTGGTACCAACATGAACCACGACTTCTGGCTGTTCTCCCTCCCTCTCAAGAATCCTGTGGATCCGATCAGAGACATCCCGGACCCTGGCACCTGGGAGGCAACATACCATCCGGGATTCATGCTCACTGCCACAGTACCTCCTATCTGTTTCCCTGACTATCGAGTCCCCTATCACTGCTGCCTTCCTCTTCTCCTCCCTTCCCTTCTGAGCAGCAGGACCGGTCCCAGTGCCAGAGACCTGGCTACTGCTGCTGGGCCCCTGCAGGTCATCCCCCTCAACAGCTTCCAAAGCGGAAAACCTGTTATTGAAGGGAACAGCCTCCGGGGTTGTCTGTACTATCTGCCTGTTCGTTTTCTTTTTCCTTTTCTCTTTCCTGACAGTCACCCTTCTATCTACTTCCTGGACTCCAGAAGTACCTGCTCTCAGGGGGGTGACTGTCTCCTGATGTACATTATCTACATAACTCTCTCCCTCCCTGATGCTCCGCAGTGTTTGAAGCTGCAACTCCAGCTCATCAATTTTGAGCCGAAGGTCCCCCAGCCTCAAGCAAGGTCCACGATCTCCCACATCAAGCAGCTGCAGCACACCACCATGTCCTCCATCTGAACTAATTCTTTTTTATCCCCCTACCTAGTTTTTTCCTACTTAAAAATTTATAACAGATAACAGATAACAGAGAAAACTTACCTTTACTTACCAGCTACTCACCTGCCTCACCCCTTTATGCCGAAGCCCCTTGAGTCAAAGCCCAAATCACTCTGCTCCCACTCACTCAGCTGCCCGCTCTGACACTGCCCGCTGGATATGGCAGTTTGTTTTTTAAACTGCCCACGCTTTACCTGCTGACATTTCGCGCCTGCGCAGTCCTGCCCCCACTATTCCCGATGAGAACTTATATTTAAGCCATGCCATTAAATCATATTTGTTTCCAGGAACAGAAATGGAGCATGGCATATCTATTATCAGACATGAAACTAACCACTGGAGTTCAGTCACATAATAAAATAGAATCAACACAGATTTCCATTTTTTGCTTATTCCTGCATGAAAAGGTTAATGATTAACCAGCATGGATTTAGATCAGAATATTTAGCAGTCAATTTAAGAATTATCACGTTATCCCAAGAAAAAAACATCCTATTTTTCATTCAAATGTTTGTGTGATATTAATTTTTAACTTCTGAATTTTAAAGTAACCTGCTGATTCCCTAGTCAGACAATAAAATAGTCATTATATTCCAGTTAAAGATTTCTGTTTTGTTTTTTTTTACTTCTTTCAGTTGTAAGAATGTGAAGCAAGAAGATTATTCATTTTTAGTTTGAGATTGAAGAAATAAATCACTTTGGAGATTGGAAAAATGGAAAGGTTGTATTGAAGTTATAAAGATCACTGGAGCAGCAATGTTTATCATTACTGTTGGACACCTTTTCAATTGGCTCAGCTATTGAAACACATTGAACATCCAATCCACACTTCATGCTGCTTGCTTATTCTGTAAACAACTTACCAAACTATAAGGATGTAAGTAACATATGGTTTTATGCTTTGCATATTTTTCTCCAGACAAATGTCTTTCCATGAATATCTGAGGTGAACCAATTATTTGCAAAGTCAGATATAGTCAAATCACTATCAATTTTTAAATCACTTTGGACTTAGTCACTGCTAATAAAATCTGCCGTATTGTACATTGATCTGACTTATAATCAATTATTTTGTTTGTGCTGACCAACTGGACCTGACAGAATTCTACTGTAATTTGTATCCAGAACTTTGTACTAATGTAATAGATTTATCTGTTGATGTCTCTGGGTTAGTGTCATTAAATTGCTTCTTGTCAAAAGATACAATATTTATATAGTCACCTGGAGCATCTACTGGAGCTGATGACCTATCTTCACTGAACAATAGATTAATGGAAATGATGTTTCTTCATATGGGGAACAAAGACTTAATTGCCATTTTATTGCCCTTATGTGCCCAATTTTATAAAAATGATAAAGTATTTACAAATTAATATCGAGCAATTTGTGATTTATAATGCTTGCAATTTATTATAATTGAACCAAAGGAAACAAAATGATGATCATAATTGAAATTCCATTTGAAGGATTCAGAATTGGGGAGTTTACTTAATTTTTAGTCTCTTGTGTTATTTTTCTCAGGAAAAGACAACTTGCAACCAAACTTATTCGCTTTAATTGATTGTTAGGGTCCTTCAAAAGACAATGCAGTATCTTAAAGAATTTGTCGCAATAGACAGAAAAGGTGTAATGACAACTTGCCAAATTTGCATCAGCAACAAGATCTTACATATAAATGTGAGATGATGCACTCTTTCTGCTGCTTACATAGGACATGACATCTGTGTGGTCCCAATGCATGGCCTCAAGGTTCTCAATACCATCCCAAATGCTCCGACTCCAATTTGAAAGGTTATGGGTCAGAGGTTCTAGGAATCGATGAGGCTGTTGCACATCTTCAAGGAAGATTTGAGTACAGCCTTGAACCTTTTGATCTGTTCACCTTGTCATCTCCTGCCATTGTAGCCTCACAGAGTGTCTGTTTCAGGAGTCTGGTGTTGCGCTGACAAATTATGTAGCCCACCCAATGCAGTGACTCAGATTAATCAGGGACTCACTGCAGGAGGTTTTGGCCTGGAAGACAATGCTGACATTGGTTCACCTATCTTTCCAAAGAATTTGGAAGATTTTGTGGAGACAGCATTGCTGGCATTTTTCCAGTGCTTGCTATAGGTAGTCCAGCTCTTGGAAGCACATAGGCATCACTGCTGCCCAGTACACCATGAGTTTTGTGCCAGGCCTAAGGTCTTGATCTTTGAATACCCTTTTTCTCAATTGTCCAAAGGCTATGCTGATGTACTGAAAGCAGTAGTGAATTTTGTCATCAATATTTGCCTTTGCAAAGAGGTGGCTACCAAGATGTGGGAAATGGTCTACATGTTCCAGGTCTCATTTGGAACCTTTCTTGTTGGCAGCTAGAGTGGTACACAGCAGGAGCAAATCAGTAGAAAACCTTGGCTTTATTGATTTTGAGTGTAAGGCCCACCCTCTTATATACTTTGGTGGACAATTTGTTGGTGTCTTGATGCTCAGTTACCAAGCACACACAAAAACACACAAGCTGTCTGTACATTGTAGCTTAATTACTGAGGTTCGATGACCTTGGTTCTGGAGTGTGGTAACCATTGGTTGATAAGTTTTCCACTAGTTCTGAAGGTTAGTTCCACTTCAACAGGAATTTGTTTGGAGGTAACACTGTGGTGAGAAAGATTGACAAAGGTATTGGGGCAATGATGCAGCTTTATTTGACACCAGTTATCACTGAGATTGGTTGTAGACCCGTTGGTTAATATCAACGTTTGCATACTATTGTGGAGTAAACATAGGATGCATTTCCAATATCAAGGCCTCAGGAGCGATCAGTATCCCTGCTAACAGCCTAAACTCTGTGATCAAGATCTTCATTCAAAAAGCTACAATCTCATCGCTGACATCTGGGAAGACCTCAGAGAAACCATAATTATGATCACCTTCAAGAAAGGAGACAAATCTGACAGTGGTCACCACAGAGGAATCTCCCTGCTGTCTGTCTAGGAACAAACCATTGCCAGGGTCTTCCTCAACTGCCTCCTCCCAGTGGCTGAAAAGCAGTTCCCCAAATCACAGTGTGGATTCCGTCCACACTGGAGAGCAGTGGACCAGATCTTCATCACTCAACAACAAGAAAAATGCAGACAGCAGCTTGAGGGCAAATTTCTACCCTCCACTGCCCTTCATCCTCACAAAGTTTTATGAAATATCCCCATGGTAAAAGACCCTGAAAATGTTACATTTTGTTGCATGATATGTGAGTTCTTAACGGTGTATGAATCAGAATTATTGTATAAATTTCTCTCTAGCCCTAATCCAATTATCTCATTTCCTTAGATAACTATTTCAAAATTCAATGAATTTTAAAATAATAAAAAATCTTAATTAATAATTGTGTAGTTGTGCTCTTTTCCTCTGAGCTTCCATTCAAGCCAAGTTTGCTGTTTGCAAGGCTTCTTCAATGTGATTGAACAGTCTGTTTAATGATATCATTGTTGATGGCTACCAGAGATCTCTTGGACCTAATGCCTGAAATTATCTTATGCTGAGAGAATCAAATCCATACTGGATGTTTGTGAGCAGTTTTAGTTGAGGCACACAGTGAGTCATAACATTTGGGGCAATCAATAATGCTGTGGAAAGATTCGTTAACAAATTCGTTTGTTAACAAATTCACTGCTCAATAAGTACATTATATTTCCTGGACCAATTGATATTCTCTATTAAACTTGTTGAAGTTGCTACATAGATGATGAGTTGTTATGTAGTCTTGAGCATTTTATTCTGGTAGACCTGGCACGATCTGACAACATTACCATGCACACAACATAAATTACTGTGATGTATGCCACTTCTGTGATCCTTCCATGGCATTCAGAATTAGTTCAGTGCTGATTCTTCTGCCTCATCATTATATTTTAACCATTGTATAATGAATATTAAATAAAGAACTAATCTTGTAAGTGCAGATACTTTACAGTCCCATTCAATATGAAATTGTGGCAGATATTTAGTTCAGATGCAGAACACCAGAAAAAGATGATTCAAGATCTTTGTAAAAATGTTGATACTTGCAGAGCAGCTCAGGTCAGCCAAAGATAATTTCAACATCAGCCAACAAACCTCACTTTTGGAGAAACCCACCACAGCAAGCAGAATGGAAATAAAGAAGGGAAAAAGGTCTAAAAAATGTTTTATGGCACATAACTACATTTCAAAGCCAAAACAGGTAAGAGTAGTGCAAGGAAGTTTGGATTGGATTCTCAAAACAAAAGAGCTCTTAAATCTCACAGCTATCTTCAATTACCAGTCGGAGCTGTTAAATTCAGGTGTCAAGGCTACAGACCTAAGAAGAAAGGATGGATTAAGCTGCCTGAGTAAAACAGGGAATGATTCAAAGAAAAAAACAATTTAATCTGGTGCTGTCCTGCTTATCATTATTTAAGACTAGGAAAGTAATGAGCTTTACTAACTAATAAGCAAGCCAAGCCTTTATCAATTAATTACCAATTTCTCTTTTTATGACCTTTGTCTGTTTAAGGTAATTGAAGTCTATAGTGATTTGTTGTCATTGCTCAAGATATTTTAATTCATTGCATTTCAAAAACAGGTAATAAAAGAATTCTTAACTGTTAAAAAATATTGCACTTTTGGGACATATCAGGAGAAGATTGTGGCAATAATCAAAAGGAAAGAAAGAAAAATGCTAAGAAACAGGTTTCCTGACCTAAAAAGTCAAGAGATTTCAGAATTTTTGTGAGATAGGGGCCAGTATTTAAAATACATTACAGTTTTTAAAAAAAATTTTTAAAAATTTTATTTACAGCGTGGTAACAGGCCCTTCCGGCCCAACGAGTCCACGCCGCCCATTTTAAACCCATATTAACCTACCCGTACATCTTTAGAATGTGGGAGGAAACCGGAGCACCCAGAGGAAACCCATGCAGACACGGGAGAACGTACAAACTCCTTACAGACAGTGATGGGAATCAAATCCCGATCGCTGGCGTTGTAATAGCGTCGCGCTAACCGCTATGCTACCGTGCTGCTAATCTCTGAAAATAAATAGTGGTTAGAATTCCATCAGAGTCAAAAGCACATATTTGGATGTAGCTGGAATTACAGAAGGTTGAGGAGGGAAAGAATATCACAGCTGCAGTAAAGATTAGCCTCAGCAACATACATAGAGGTGAATAATTATGTACCAAAGAAGGTAGATCCATTGATCTTCACCTCAACTAACTTGAAACCTTTTGGATTTTATGAAGACAAGGACTAATCCCATCAACACCAGCAGCATAACATCAGTGTGGAAAAAGTAGACATTACATTTCCTAGATTTCTCAATATTCAAGGTTTTAGTCTTCCATTTGTAGGAGAAATCTAACCGTACATTACCTTTGTTTACTTTGTGTTAATCTCTGACTTTCACAAGCACTAAATACAACAAAGGACGTGAGATGTGACATCATCCTGGATGTTACTTCTGGGAAGTAACTGAGCCTCAGGTTCAGCTATTACAATACTTCCATTAATACAACAAAGTGGAAAGTTTCCCAGGAATTTCCTGCCACAAGTTGAATCCATTCACACCAATTTCTACCCTACCAGTCTGCTCTCAATCACAAGCCAAGTGATGCAAGTTGTTAACAACAGCTCTTTGAGGTGGCTCTTGTTCAAGAACTTGCTCACTGATGTTCGATTTGGGTTCCACTGGAACCACACAGCTCCAGACCAAGATTCAAACAGGAGCAAATGACCTAAAGCCCAGAGGTGGGTTGAATGACTTTTGTGGGATAAAGCAGTTCTGATAAAATTGAAGTCAATGATCATCAGGGGGAAACATACAAGTAGCTGGAGTCATAACTTAGACAGTTGTAGTTGTTAGAAATAAGCAATTTCAGCCTTAGAACTTCATGGTAGTGGTTCAGAAGAGCATCTTGGCTCATTCATATTTAGCTGCTTCACTAAAAATCCCCTGATCCATCATAAAGTCAGAAGTATGAATTTTTATTGGCATTCCATTCACAATTGCAGGCGGGGTTGAAAAACCATGTGGAAGAGACTAGGTTACAGAGGGAATGGAATCGATATGATTGCACTATGGCTCAGCACAGATTCAATGTGAGTGATCTTCTATATCATGAGAAAATATACAAAAATATTTGAAAAAACTTCAGAAAATGCAGTCCATATTTACAAGCAGCAGAATCTGGAGAATGTTCAGGCATGAGCTGATAGGTGGCAAGTAACATTCAGGCCACAAAAGTGCCAGCAATGGCCTTCTTCAACAAGAGATTTTGTTGTAATACCTGTGGGGATTGTAGGATATCTGCACTTACGGGATTTAGTTCTTTATTCAATATTCATTATACAATGATTAAAATATAATGATGAAGCGGAAGAATCAGCACTGAGCTAATTCTTAATGCCATGGAAGGGTTACAGAAATGGTCATGCATCACAGTACATAGTAATGTGGTCAGATTGTGCCAGGTCTACCAGGACAACACCTACCTTTGACATTCTATGCTATTATACTCCTACCATTGAATTACAGGTGGGGAGTGGGAGTGGTCACTATTGATTAGGAATTCAATGGGATCAGCCGCATAAATATTGTGGCTACAAGGGCAGGTCAGAGGGTGGGTGTCCTTACCTTTTGCTCCCCACAGCTTTCCTAACACCTCTACAGCACAAGAAAGAATTCTCAAGTACTCTCCACTTGCCTGGATGTGTGTAACTTCAACAGTACTCAAGCAGCTCAGTCACTCAGGACAAAGCAGCCAACTGACTGCCACATCATGGCAAACAGTCACTCCCTCCAACACCAGTGCACCATAGCTGCAATATGCAGCATCTACAAGAACCATTGAGGCTCTTTCAAAAGCATCTCAGAAAATTCTCCTTGATTCTTCACACTGTCTCTTGACTTGGAAGTATGTCACTATTCCTTCATCATTGCTGGGACTAAGTCCTGGAACTCCTAATGTAACAGCTCTGTGGTGGCCCTGTGGCTGAAATGTATGAACTAATAAGGTCTATAAGGGCGACCAAGGTATCCCGTTATCACAAGTGTCTCATTTACTGCCAACTAATTGTATTCTCTGGGTAGGATTTGTTCTCATGAATATTAGGGAGATAATGCACCAGCTGAAATATGTTCAATGCTTTACAGGTTGAAGTGATAGTCACTCAGCTTTTGTAACTGTCTTAATCAGACATTAGCCACTTTGCATTAATCTATTGAGGGTGTTTCTGGAGCAGGGGCCAATAATAGGTTGATGAGCAGTGGAGCTAAAAATGAATGGGATTGAAAGGACATTGGAATCAATGAAAAGGTACAGTGCAGATTCACTTGGATGTTATCAGGCATAAGAAAAATAGTGCAAGAATCTTAAAAATGCACTAGCTTACGAAGTCAATGAATCAAAAGTGCTTAAAATTATGAAAGGGTTTGAAAGTAAATAGAACATAGAACACTACAGCACAGCACAGGCCCTTCGGCCCACAATGTTGCGCCAACATTTTATAAGATATCTTTATTAGTCACATGTACATTGAAACACGCAGTGAAATGCGTCTTTTGTGTAGAGTGTTCTGGGGGCAGCCCGCAAGTGTCGCCACGCTTCCGGCGCCAACATAGCATGCCCACAACTTTCTAACCTGTACATCTTTGGAATGTGGGAGGAAACCGGAGCACCGAAGGAAACTCCTGCTCTAAGATCTATCTAACCCTCCCCTCCCACATAGCCCCCTATTTTTCTATCATTCATGTGCCTATCTAAGAGTCCCTTAAATGTCCCTAACGTATCTGCCCCTACAACTTCTGCAGGCAGTGCCTTCCACACACCACCACTCTCTGTGTAAAAAACTTACCACTGACATCCCTCTTATACCTTCCTCCAATCACCTTAAAATTATGTCCCTTCGTGTTAGCCATTGTCACCCTGGGAAAAAGTCTCTGACTGTCCACTTGATCTATGCCTCTTATCATCTTGTACACTTCTATCAAGTCACTTCTCATCCTCCTTCTCTCCAAAGAGAAAAGCCCTAGCTCACTCAACCTATCCTCATAAGACATGCTCTCCAATCCAGGCAACATCCTGGTAAATCTCCTCTGCACCCTCTCTATAGCTTCCACATCCTTTCTATAATGAGGCGACCAGAACTGAACACAATACTCCAAGTGTGGTCTGACCAGAGTTCTATAGAGCTGCAACATCACCTCGCGGCTCTTGAACTCAATACCCTGACTAATGAAGGCCAACACACCATAGCCTTCTTAACAACCCTATCGACTTGCGTGGCAACCTTGGGGGATCTATGGACATGGAGCCCAAGATCCCTCTGTTCCTCCACACTGCTAAGAGTCCCGCCATTAACCTTGTATTCTGCCTTCAAATTCGATCTCCCGAAGTGTATCACTTCGCACTTATCTGGATTGAACTCCATCTGCCACTTCTCAGCCCAGCTCTGTATTCCATCAATATCCTGTTGTAATCTACAGCAACCTTCTACACTATCCACAACACCACCAACCTTTGTATCATCAGCAAACTTACTAACCTACCTTTCCACATCCTCATCGAAGTCATTTATAAAAATCACAAAGAGCAGGGGTCCCAGAACAGATCCCTGCGGAACACCACTGGTCACCGACCTCCAGGCAGAATACGCTCCATTTACCACCACCCTCTGTCTTCTATGGGCGAGCAAATTCTGAATCCGCACAGCCAAGTTTCCCTGGATCCCATGCCTCCTGACTTTCTGAATAAACCTTCCATGAGGAACCTTATCAAATGCCTTACTAAAATCCATGTACACCACATCCACTGTTCTACCTTCATCAATGTGCTTTGTCACATCCTCAAAGAATTCATTCAGGCTCATGAGGCATGACCTACCCCTCACAAAGCCATGCTGACTGTGAAAGATAATCTCCATTAGCAAAATTTCAAATAGTGTAAGTTAATTTCTATTATGCTGTTTTGTTCCACCAGTAACAAAATAGCATAAAGTTGAGATATTGTGTTAGAAGAGTAGAAGAATGGTTAAAATAAGTGCTTTCATGCAAAGTGTCATCAGACTATGATACATTTCATCACAAGTAGCTACAGAAACTGAATCAATTGCAACATCTGAAGGCATTGGGAAATGTTATTGAACATGACTTTGTGAAAGGAAGAATAAACTGACATGCAAATCACAATAGATAGTTACAGTAGGGGAATTAGTACACCGCAGGCACAGTGAGGTTGCTGACATTTGTATGTTTAAATATTTCTCTGAAGAGACTTGGAACTTAAGGTCAAAGTCTATTTTTATGACTGCACAAAATAGAGGTCAGTAACAGCACTATTTGAAGTTTCTTTATATGCTGAAGGTGATTATAACAGTGTAATTAATGTACATCAAGGCTTTCTCTAATTAGAACAGGCATGTACCAAGCTGTCATATTTCACTGCTGGTGCCAGTTCCAGCCTATTTTCAGCTCACTGTTGCTCATCATTTCTCAGGGAGGTGATTGATACGAAGGATATAATATCGTATGCACATATTAAACCAAGGGCTCCACATTGTTTTTTTTTGTGCCCTAGTCAGTTTGCAATGGAATTGTGTGACTATAATATTCCCAATGTTTGTTCAGATTGACATGAGCATTTGTAATTTATATTTCTATTCCAGCCATTAAGATAGCCTGATTCAAATATTAAAGCACTTGGCTTATTTTGTAGAACATCAAAAATACTTTTAATTTCTTGTCATCTCACATCATGTAATTACTTTTATATTGTAATAACTACATTACTCATGCACATATAAATATCATCAACAAGGAAACCAAGCATTTATTTTAGATATGCCCCTCTCTCTTTACTATGACTTCTAACCGGCTTCATTTGACCAGCGTTACAAAGAAATATGGAGACCTGCGGGATGCAATTCAGTAATTCAGGTCACTATAGGTGCTAGAGGTAGATATAGACACTGCAAGGCATAGTTTATTTTGCAATAATCATGGGGAAATATACTCCTCTGTGGTGACTTCCATACTGTAGTAGTGAAGCTAATTAAGAGACTGCGGCAAGACACAGTTTCTTATCAGCATGCATAACCAATGAGGAACTTTTCTTTATGATTCACAAGATGTGTCAGCTGGGCCAAAGATTCCACCCAGAATCCTTTGACTTGAAATATTAAATCTGTTTCTTGATCCACAAGTGTTGTCTGACTTGTTGAGTGTTTCCAGCTTTCTCTGTTTTTATTACTGAACTCATTTTTAGAATTCAGAGTGAAGTAATTGTAAGAAAAGAATATCAAAGAATTTCAAACAACTATGGTTACCACAATACCATAAATTATGCTGTCTTGTATTACCAACTATTAAATTATTTGTATGAAATTCCTTTGACAAAGATGTTAATCTGTTTGTTAGTCTATTTTAAATAAATGGCATATTGCCTAATTAAAGTGGCGAACCATGCAAATGTGTCAACATGTTTATTACAAACAAATCACAGTGCAATTTCAAACAGCATCTGGGTATTTCTTATAAATAATATCTGAATTAATAATTGGTGATTCCAAAACAGAATATTTAACACATGACTACAGCAGCATCAGGAACACTGTGAGGGTTTAGAATGTAATTAGAAGCAGCAGAATAAACTGAAGGTCTTGAGGCAAAGAGTGGATTTCAAATTGTAAATGTTTTTATAAAGAGTCAGATAAATGGTGAATTACACTATCATATTTCCATTACTTACAGTTTCAATGATATTGCAGACATTTTACTGAGGGATACACTGACTGTACTCGTGGATATATTTTGATGTCATTTCTGGCAACAGTCTCAAATAAATAATAACTAACATTCAAAGAATGTTTGTTTGCAGAAAAGTAAAATAGTAGATTTTACTTTTGTGGCATAACCTAGGAGACATCTTGCCTGGTCAGGGGCACTAAAGTGGAGAGAAAAAAATATCATGTTAGGACAGTGAGATCATAAACAGCACATTATCATGGCCAAGAAGTGCAAAAAGATACTTGATCTGAATCCACAGGTAGCATAACTGTCATGTCGTGAGCACAAATTTATCGCTTGTGTGCTGTTGTGAGAACCACTTCAAGATCCTTTTGAGAAATGTGATGTCTTTCTGATTCAACAATGGCATCAGTTAGTTCATCATGTGCACCTACATACCCTCAACTTCACAAGTACACTGCAGAAAAAGCTATAACCTATTTCTCTAAATAAGAAAATGTATCATAAACAAAGTTAGCACTTCTGTGTTTTCGCTAGTTTTCTAAGAGTTCTGTGGATCCTTGATAACGCACTTGTTCTGAACATCAGAAAACAATAGGAAACATTGAGTGACAAGTTAAATATTCAATCTTATTCCTGCATTCCACTTCTTTAATATTTAGTCAGAAGAATACCAACTAAGACAATGCAGTTATGTAGGGTTTCAATCTGTCTCTGTGTCTATTGTATTTGGGAATTGGAGGGGGCAGCCTTGTCTAGAGGGAGGGAAGGAAGGCAAATATACTTGTTGATACTGTCAACAATTGTGGCCTTCCTCCATGTGTTGGGGACAGTATTACAGATTTAGTCTTTCCCCAAATAACTTTGATCACCAAGACGTTGAAACTACATTTATTAAAGTTGTGACAATTGAGTTAATGTATTGATGTGAAATTCCTTTGTTCTCGGTTTTGATATTACTAGGCCAGAACTTGCTGGGTAATGCCAGCAGCTCTGTGCTGAACTGCCAGTATTTCTCAAGATAATTGCGAGCAAATTTGCAATTTCTATGCAGATTGAGGCTTGTCCCCATTTCAGTCATTTCATGACAATGTCTGATGTTGGACTTTTCATGCAGATTGCAGTGCAAGTTTGAATTTCTCCAGCACTTTTGTTGGAGAATTTGCCTGTTCAACCTACCCCAAGTTATCCTCTTTTAGGGAAAGCACATCCACTCATCTTATTAAGACTATAAGATAGAGGAGCAGAATTAGGCCATTTGGCCCATCAAACCTGCTCCACCATTCAATCATAGCTGATCTTTTTTTCAACCCCATTCTCCCGTCTTCTCCCCTTAACCCTTTTATCAATCAAGAACCTATCAATCTCTGCCTTAAATACAACCAATGACTTGGCCTGCACAGCCCTCTGTGGCAATGAATACCACAGATTCACCAACCTCTGGCTGAAGAAATTCCTCCTCATCTCAGTTTTAAAGGGATGTCCCTTTATTCTGAGGCGTCTCTCTGATCTTTGTAAGTATGAGCTACTTTATATGTCTTTGAATGCATTGAATCCAGCTAAATGTTCGTAATTGCCTTTAGTTTAGCTTTATTCATTTAAGGTTTTGGTAACTTTTAAAATAATTTAAACTATTTCATTGAGTTTTATTAATTTTTGATATATTCCAAGTGTTTTAGCTGGCTGTCAGTTTATTCATTTGTTTCATGGATGGGCACGACAAGGACCAGCTACTCCATAGGGACTTACCATTTTGGTGCAGGGTGGCACTTGCCAGTAGGTCGATGCCAGGAAATCCACTAAAGTTAAATACAAATCTACCACATGGATCACTTGGTGAGCATGAGCAACTTGCTATTGACAGTAAGCTATGGCCAACCAAGTTTAGTAAAATTGTAAAAGAAATTACAATACTGCCAATTTGAAGTAGTAGACAATGCAATTATTGAATAAGTCATTTGAGCTAGATTAGGACAGGTTGATAGTGGGGGGTCGGGAGGTGACAGAACCATAAAGTAAGTAAAATATGTTAGGCAGGGAGTTAGATGTTAGCAAGTAATTCCTTATAATAAGTCAGAATGTCAATGTTTACGGTGAGTTTAGAATCACTGCAGCTCTTCAGAATGGAAGTCCAGAATTTCCTGAAAGATGATACTTCCAGTGATAGGGAGAAACCAAGTTATCACAGCCTCTGGCCACTTCTGTAATTTTTTTGGTATTGGTATTGGTTTATTATTGTCACTTGTACCGAGGTACAGTGAAAAACTTGTTTTACAAACTGATCTTACAGGTCAATTCATTACACAGTGCAGTTACATCAAGTTAGTACAGAGTGCATTGATGTAGTACAGGTAAAAAAAATAACAGTACAGAGTAAAGTGTCACAGCTACAGAGAAAGTGCAGTGCAATAAGGTGCAAGGTCACAACAAGGTAGATTGTGGAATGGAAAAAGAAACTCCCAGAATAGGTTTTTAGAACTGCATAATCTGCTTCTTCAGATGTATCTATTTTACCTGCGGGCTTGGCCCTCCCAATTTTAATGACTCTTTCATGTTCTCTATGCTATCTTAAAAAGTGAGTGTTTGTTTCTTGAAATGCAGCTGAATCTGACAGAAACTGAGAGGAATGTTATTGTCCACGTTGAATGTTCATGTTCAACATACTGATACAGCAATTCTTCAACAATAAATACAAAATACAAGGTCCACGTTTACACAAGTCCAGTCAACCTCTCCTTGCTACTGCCAATGTGCCTGTTCAGTCAATAAAGCAAGCACAACACAAGATCGTGAACTGCACTGTTTACAGAGTCTGGAAAAAATTGGGGAACTTAATTTAAATGCTAATTTTTGTGAGGTTTAGATTTTAATTAAAAATAATACATCTATTGATTACACTTTTTCTTCCACAGAGGAGTGTGTTGCAATTATGGTAAATGTCATTATAATAATGGTAATCAATATTCCTCACAGAATTAACACTCACAAAGTCCTTGCAATTAAATTATACAGGCATTGTATGAGCTACATGGTTCTCAAAGTATTTTAAACTGTTGAAATTATTTAAATCTCTTGATATCTTAGTATATTTAAATACGTTAATTTTCTAAAGTATTCCAGTTCCGTTATGAACCCACTCCTCCTTAAATTGTGTAGACTTCTTCAGGCCAGTAACTGTCCAAGTATTCTGTCTCTTCATCTTTGGTCTTTGGATTTTCTCCCTTGCTCCATCTTTGGTGATTACACATTCAGCTGTTGAGACCCCATCCTGGAATTCACATTATGAACCTCTTTGACTCTACTTTGTCACCATTTCAGTTTCTGTCCTTTATGATCATCACAAAAACAAGCACTTCCATCAAACCTTTTGCTACTCTTGGTTGAGTGATAATTTATTACAATGGCCTTGATTGACTGTTGGAATTTGAGCTAATTATCTCTAAACTTTATCACATGTCCATTAATCAAATTAACATTCAAAAACCCAAAGACAGTCTACAGATTGGCCCTGGGGTTCGCTGTGAATTCCTTCCATTCCTCTACCATTGACTGGAGAATAGCAAATGTTCTTCCTTTGTTTAAGAAGAGCAATTGGGATAATCCAGCAAATTATAGGCCAGTGAGCCTTACATCAGTGGCAGAGCAACTATTGGAGAAGATTCTTCAGGACAAGATTTGGAAAAGCATGGATTTATTAGGGATAATCAGCATGGCTTTGTGCAGGGGGGTCATGTCTGACAATCTGATTGTGTATTTTGAGTAGGCAGTGAAGATCATTGATCTTCATTATCAACTGTGGATGTTTACATGGACATCAGTAAAGCATTTAACAAGGTCCCTCAAGGTAGGCTGATCCAGAAGATTATGTCACATGGGATCTACGATGATTTGGTAGGTCAGATTCAAAATTAGCTTGGCCATAGAAAGCGGAGAGTATTGGTGGAGTGAAGCTATTCTGACTGGAGGTCTGTGACCAGTGGTGATCTGCAAGGCTCAGTGCTGGGACCTCTGTTGTCTATAATATATATAGACAAAAATGTAAATGGTCTGATTAGTAAGTTTGCAGACGACACAAAAATTTGTGGAATTGCAGATAGTGAGGAAGGTTGTCAAAGGATAAGGCAGAGTAAAGATCAGATGAAAATATGGGTGGAGAGATGGAAGATGGAGTTTAATCTGGACAAATGTGAGGTGGTGCATTTTGGGAGATCAAATGCAAGAGGAAAGTGTACAGTAAATGGCAAGACCCTTGGGAGTATGAATGTACAGAGGGATCTATGGGTTGCAAGTCCATATCTCCTCGAAAGTGGCAACCTCCTCGAAAGTGGCAACACTGGTGGATAGGATGGTAAAGAAGGTGTAAGGCATGTTTGTCTTCATTGGTCGGGCATTGAGTATAAAAGTTGGCAGTCATATTGCAGCTGTATAAAAACTCTGGTTAGGCTACACTTGGAGCATTGTCTGCAGTTCTGGTCACAGTAAGGATGTAGAGGCTTTGGAGAGTGTGCAGATGAGGTTCGCTGGGATGTTGCCTGGAGTAGAGAGTATTAGCTATAAGGAGAGGTTGGAAAAATTTGGATTGTTTTTGCTGGAGCATAGGAAACTGAGGGGTAATAGAAAAAGACAAAATTATTAGATAGGATAGATGGTGGGAGTCTTTTTTTCCAGAATGGATAAGTCAAATACTAGAGGGCATAGATTTAAAGTGAGAGGGGGACAGTTGAAAGACTTATGAGGCAAGTTTTGTTTTACACAGACAATGGTAGGTGCCTGGAAAGTGCTGCCAGGGGAGGTGGTGGAAGCAGATACAATAGCAATGTTTGAGGCATTTAGACAGATACATGAGCAGACTGGAGGGATATAGACCATGTGCAGGGAGATGTGCAGTTTAAATTAGCATCATGCTCCGCACAGGCATCGTGGGCCATAAGGCCTGTTCCAGTGCTGTCCCATGTTCTATTGGTGCAGACTTTTCAGTCAACTTGCTTGAAGCACTAGAACTCTCTAAACTCTTTTGTGAGATTCTAAAAGTCCCTTAAAATATATTTTTCATTAAGACACTTCATCATCTCTTCTAATTTCTTTATTCTGATTAGATCTAACCCTACGATGGGACATCCCATGGTGTTTTGTTATAGTAAGGACAATGCACCAGCATTTGATGCCAATCTATCAGCAAGTTTGATGCGCATGGCATGGCCAGTATGTACAACACATAATTATGCATTCTGTGGCAGGAAAAAGATAGCCTTAAAGAGAATTATTGCAAGTCATTGCCATCACTGGTCTATGAGCACTGGGCTGCATTCAACCTGCTTGCACAGTCATTTGTTCATACTCCTGCTATATTCTGTTACTCTGCAAATAATTCAATTTTCATTTGATGGACTATTAGACCTATTTGCCATTTTTCTAAATAATGTGAGTTTCTTGAAATGTAATAAATAAACTTCAAAGCATTGTACAGTAGTTCCTCCACTGCAAGCAGAGGTTCTGTAGTTCTCTCATACAAAACCATGTTCATGTAGTACTCCTGGTAAATTACATTGTTCTTCAAATTATTTAATAATTATTAAAGTTGAATTGCAAAATGTCACATCTAAGAGAATTACCTTTGTTGTATTTATACAGAAGGTAACATTTTTAATTTTCGCCATTAAATAATCGTTATTACTATTTTATAGGATTTATCACTTTCTCATGAGCTAACTCCTGGAAGATATTATGAACTGGTTTTTGTAGAATTAATACATTACTTTGCAGAAGAGGTGCCTTTGCACATGTTAGCTCCTTCACTCGAGGAGTTTGCTACATCCCCTTTTACGAAGTGTGATTGTATTTTTCATTTGGAGAACTATTTTCTCTCGAGGGAAAGAGAAATAAGAGGGAAATACAAGGGAGTGGTCCTGAACTATGTGTGATATTTTATAAAATGTGTTCAAATCCTTGGCTCAACAATCAAGATGCTGAATAAAATATTGGAAGAAACCCTCGGAAATAAATGAAATATTGCTTGACAAAATCAGATGTATCAGAACCCCTTTACTTGAAGGGATTAAAAAGCATTAGAGTTGAGAAACTGGAGATCTTCTTACATGTTCTTCCCCCTGTTTCCATGCTTTACCTTAAATCAATCCATTCATTTTCATATACATACAAACGTGTGTTTCTTTTCAGCCAACAGTCTCTGCACCACCTTCACGGAGGCTTACTGAAAATAGATGATCCCTAATTGAACAGACTAACATTTTCTGCCACATCTTGTCATGATCAGTCACGTTCTCACACTTCTGTCTGCCTCCTCAGCACCGTTTCCAAGGTCACCACCACCTACCACAGATGTTCCCTAGAAATAAATTCAATATCAGAAAAACAGCTTCAATGTCAGTGAATTTGGTAATTTATGAATTATCTACGAACTCAGCAACTATGATAGATTTCATTACTATCACTTTCAAAGCACTGAAAATCGATCATTTGAAATGCTTGCCTAAACCTTAATCTGTTCTACATATGTGATGCTCATTTGAAAATAATAAATAAATATACATCTCATTGCACACACACAGTTTGTTGACAAATACTTTAATACTGTGCACACTCTGGGCTCCAACAAGTTGCACTATTTCACTGATTCATTTAACCCAGGCATGAGGAAATAACAAACTGGAGTACAAGATTTAAAAAAAATATATAATTAAAAATAAATCCTCTGTGTACAAGTAGAGGGTAAGGATAAATAGAATAGATTTTTTTCCCCAGTGAATTTCAGTGCTCATTTCCCAAGACAGATTACGTTTCTCCATTTTAAAAGTGATTATACAGAAAAGAATGGTAGTGTTTTTATATGAAAATTATTTCAAATAAGCAATACTATATTTTATTCATTTCATGGGTTAACTAACCTGATGGAAATTATTACTCTAGCCCTCTTCAAGACCAAGCTAAAACCCTGTGCATTTGTGTATCCTGTCTGTTTGCATGCAAGGGATTCTTGCTGAAACTCATAGTGTTCTGTGCATTCTTGAACAGACCATTTGCGTTATCTTTTTATTTCTAATTCATTCAAATGAGAAGGCTCATTTGGGGATACAGCTGAAAGGAAGGTTTAATGCAGGCTGTGCAGTCCATCTGGCTAATTCTGAAGTTTAAAAGCAATGTGCTGGTTTATCTTTTATATCCCCCAATTGCTTTTCCAGTCATTGCTGTGTACATTTGGGTCTTAGATTTGAATTCAACACAAGGACAAAAATCATTCAGCTGTATGTATTGATTTGTTGAAAGTATTTTACAAGAAGGCATTGCTCTGATGCCAAGTTTTATTTGCAGTTTGGTCTCAGTGGCAATGCAGAGCAATAGCACTAGCAGCATATAAAAACTGCACACAGAAAAGCGCGCACACACACGCACACACACTATCCCTGTGGTTACTTGCAGCAGTTATATGCGGCTGTAATCAGGCATGATTATTATAGTAAAACAGATAATCTACTTATGACTTTCTTTATGCCTTGGTCAATATTTTTCCCTCAAATTAACAACTAACTAACCTGTAGTCACTAAATCAGGAACAGCGTTTTACAATCTGAACCATTTTTTATGGAATGATGTAGATCTGGTCACATTGACATTGGTGGGAGGTCGCTCAGTATGAATTGGGTATTGCAATCCCTATGTTACAATAGTGACTACACTTTAAAAGTACTACCTTGGATGTAATCTGCTTCGGGACAGCTTGCACTTCCCCTAACAATGTAAATTGCTAATTGTGTCATCCTTTCAGTATGTATCTAGTAGGCACATCATCAGTGTATGTTGCAGAAATAATTATATTTAAGAAATGATTTACTCAGCACTATACCTTCTATTATGAGAGCCATATCACCTATTTAAACTGTTTAATGTTGCAGCAGGTCTCTACTGACTTTAGTACTTTATGGTCATTATTTACAGGATATTTCAGAAAACATTGCTAAGAAAAAAAAATCATCAAATTTCTCACACAGAGCTAACCATTATGTCAATATTGCCAGGTTATTTTTCTCAGAGGAGCAAACCCAATTGAATAAATTCCTTTTAATGAAAAGTAACCTGAAGTCACTAAATCAGCAACAGCATTTTACAATCTTAAAAATTTTGTAGATTGGAATAAATTATTAAAAACAGTTTTCTCAGTGAATTAGGGAACATATAAAAGATATTCATTTCACAAAAGCATCATATCTGGTCCCTAATCTCATTATTATATTTACTTGGCAGTGCAGCAGGTAGCAGCACAAATGCCTAGCTGCTGCCTTCTGCCTGGGGGATTGTGCATTAATATATTTCAAGGACAAAAGATGAAGTAAAAGCAGGGAATGCTGGAAATACCCAGCAGGTTAAGTAGCATCTGTGCATTTAGAAAGAGAGCTAATGGTTCGGGTTGATTACCTATTATCAGAACTCAGAAAAATTAGAAATAAAACAAATATAAAAGTTGCAGAAAAAGAGGAGGGAGAGATCCAAAGGGAAAGTCTGCGCTAAGATGGAGATCTGGGTGAACTGAATGACACACATGGTGATTGTACAGGTTGTAAATGGGTAGTAAAGGAAAGTGAATAACAACAAGTATACTATATCTTGAAGAGGCATAAAAAGGAGATAAGTGAAATGTAAAACTATCAGAAGGCAAGAGAGAGAAAAAACTGAATGGATTCACAAGTGACTGCAGATTCTACAATCTGGAGCAACAAATAATCTGCTGGAGGAACTCGGTGGGTTGAACAGCATCTTCAGGGTGGGTGTGGTGGGAAGGAACTGTCCACATTTTGGGTTGAACCCTCCAGAATTCCCATTCCACCTGAATCCATTCCTCTTGCCTCTGGCCCTCTGTAGTTTTATTCATTGCTAGCTGCTGATGCCATATTGACTATAACATTAGTGCAAAATTAGCTAAAACAAATAGTGCATGTGAATGATGAAATTCACATGTGTTGTGGGAAAAGGCAATGGCACAGAAGTTCTACAAATGGCCGAAATACATTGAAGTCATGCTGTGTGGGTTTGCATGACAGCATGCTGTGAGCCCTCCTGAAAAGGATATTTAACAAGTTGTAGGCCCAAAGTTACGCACAACTTTTTGACTCGACCATGGTGGAATGTAAGTACTGATATCTCCTGGGGAAAAATTGCCTTCAAGTGGTGTCAAGGGTGGTACAGACATGAGAAGCTCATGGCCCCAGCAGCCAGTAAGCTATTGGCTAATTGAACTTGGGTACACAGGACAGACATTGTGGTGACTGAACTCTTCATAAGCCCAGAGAAAACAAGGAATGCATAACCTGGAGCAGAAAATAGGACTACTCTTGAGTATCTGAACTGACAAACTCCCCAGCAGTAGAAGAGGTAAGAGGGGCCCTACTATTAGAGCTGGAACAGGCGATTCGCCTCCGCTATAGGCCGACTGAGGCAATTGAAGCCTAGGATGGCTGGGAATGCAGATTTTAAAGTACTGTCAGTCATGTGCTGTATGTTGATAGATCTCTTTCAAAGCCACCCAGCTGCATCTGGATTTAAGTGCATCCTTAACATGAAGCACTGCAGTTGAATATTTAGAAATGTGCTATGGATTACCCATGCAAATTTTCAATGGAATTCCCTCATATAGCGCATGGTGATGGAATATCCAGCCAATCAGTTTAATGGGCAGGCACGATAGTGTAGTGGTTAGCGTAAAGCTATTACAGTGCCAGCAACCCGGGATCAATTCTGGCCACTATCTGTAAGGAGTTTGTACGTTCTCCCGTTTCTGTGTGGGTTTCCTCCAGGTGCTCCGGTTTCCTCCCACATTCCAAAGATGTACGGGTTAGGAAGTTGTGGGCATGCTATGTTGGCACCGGAAGCATGGCGACACTTGTGGGCTGCCTCCAAAACACTCTACGCAAAAGATGCTTTTCACTGTGTGTATCAATGTACATGTGACTAATAAAGATATCTTCTCATCTTATCTTAATGTGTAATTCAAAAGATGCCACCTCATATAATGCAGCAGAACTTCAGTACTATACCCAAGTGACAGTCTACCTACATGTTTAAATTCTCAGGGGAGAGTTTTACAGAACAAACCAAACTGATACAAATGCCACCTTTCATTACAAAGTCATATCAATTCAGCAATTAATTTGGAAGCTTTAGCTTTAAGGCTTTAGCTTTTAAAGAACTAAAAAAACTGATGATGTGGATTTACTGAGTAAATTACAATCCAATGAGAAAGGATATTTCTATTTATGCTTTTAGAAAATTACAAAGAAAAATGTATTATCCACTTTTTGCTATTGTCATTACAGTTTTATGAAGGATATCTGATCGGGTTCATGTACAATTATGATAGACAATCCATAAACCTGCCTTGAATGAAACTAAAGCACAAAAACTCTTGCTGTTAAAAGGAAGATCAAAATGTTAACACAGAAGAGAATGGGATTGCATGCAGATGAAGTATTGGGATGGGAGTGTGATGATTAAATGAGAGTAAAACCCAAGTGTATGGAGAAGCCTGCTCTGACCTACTGTAGTTTTTATTGACTCTATACAAGGAATGGGCAGCCAACCCAGTCCCAGAGGCTATTTTAATTATGTAGGAAGCCTATGATGTGACCTTCATTGCTTGTTTCACTACAGTAGGTTGGGTTCACCAGGCCAAGGGAATTGCAGCAACTGCAGAGAGGCAAGAACAGCCTTGAAACAGTGAATCTGTTTCTCTGCACAAATGCAACCTGATCTGTCTCAAGCATCTTCTGTTTTTAGTTAACTTATGATAAATATGCTTGTCATATTGGACCAGGGTAGATGGCATTTGCCAGAGGTCTGTGCTGAGATCAATGATTTTTGATGTATGTTGAAGGCATAGATATGCATGTGCAGAGAATAATTGCAAAATTTGTAGTTGACACAAAACTTGGAGGTGCAGATGAAAATGAGGAGGATAGTAACATACTGCAAGAGAATGTAGATAGACTGGCAGAATGAGTGGACACATCATAGTTAAAATTTAATGCAGAGAAGTACCAAGTGATGTATTTTGAAAGATTTAATGGCACCATTCTCAAAAATCTGCTAGAAAAAATAGAACTGGGTGTTCGTGTGCATAAATCTTTGAAAGTGGCAGGATTGTTTGAGGCTATAGTTAGTAAAACATATGGGATCCTGGATTTATAAATGATGGTATAGAATCAAAAATAAAGGAGGTCATGTTGAATCATTATAAAACATTGGTTAGACCTCAAGTGGAATGTTATATCCAATTTCAATAGGATGTGAAGGTCTCAGAGAAGTTGCAGGAAAGATTTACTCGAATGGTTTCAGGAATGAGTGATAGAGCCATAAAGTTTGAATGGAGATGCTGATGTTGTTCTTCTTGGAGCAAAGACCGAGAGGAAATATAACAGAGGTGCACAAGATCATGATGGGTTTAGATAGGGTAAATTGAGAGAAGCTTTTCCTGTTAGCAGATGATTCAAGGGCTGGGAGATGCAGATTTATAGTGACAAAAAAAATAAAATGGCACTATGAGGAACAACTTTTTTCCACGGTGGAATTTTCCTCTCAATCCACAAATGGTTAAACTTCCAAAGTAAAGAGTTCAGCTGTGGAAACTGGCCAGACCAGAACCCTGTTTGCTATGGCAAATGAAGAACCATTTACAAGGGAACTTCGGCACAGTCAACCAGTTCACATCACGGCTCAACACATCGGGCCTACGTGACAAGGTAACAGTGAAGAAACATAGAACGTCAAACGGTACAGCACAGGAACAGGCCCTTCGGCTCATGATGTCTGTGCCAAACACAATGCTGATTTAAGCTAAATCTCTTCTGCCTGCACATGGTCCATAGCTCTCTTGGTACAGATGACGAGCCTTTAAAAAGAGGAAGGCTATCAGGAACTGACAATGTGGCTGATTGCATCCACACACGAGTGGCAATGAGGATAAGTTACAGAAGGTATGAAGGTACTGCAGGCAGAGGAGGACGAACTCCAAGAAGTACATCCAGCCTGGACTGTCAATCTGATGTATTTTCATACATTACAACAAGTAATTAAATTACAAGTAATTTTTAATAATGTCAAAAGCATTAAACATCTCTAGAAGGTGTAGCACGCAACTGTTCTCAAGATGAGGCTGTCCGTTCCAGGACTTCTGAAATATCCTCCTTCTTCGTGAAACATGGCTATCCTTGTAGCATAGTTGATGGAAATTCCCCAAAGTCCCAGATTTCTGTTCTCATCCCCCCCCCACCACCCCCACCCCCAAAGACAGAATAGCGATAGTCCTCTTGATTCTCACCTTTCACCCTACTAGCCTCACCTCCAGCATATCATCCTTCAGGATTTCAGCCGGCTGCAATGCGACCCACCACCAGTCTCATCTTCCCCTCTTCCATCCTTTCTGCTTTCCGCAGGGACCACTCTCTCTGTAAATCTCTAGTCTGCTCATCCCTTCCTCCTCATCCACCCATCCTCTGGCATTTTCCCCTGTAACCGTAGGAGGTGTAACACCTGTCTCCACCTCCTCTCACACACCACCCGAGGACCTGAGCAGCCCTTCCAGTGAGGCAGAGGTTCACCCACACCTCTTTCAACCTCGTCTACTGCATTCGGCGCTCTCGATGTAGCCTCCTCTGCATCAGCGAGACCGAATGTAGACTAAGTCACCACTTTGCAGAGCTCTGCACAAATTCCGCAACAGCTACCTTGAGCTTCCGATTGCACGTAATTTCAACTCGCTTTCCCATTCCCACACTGACCTGTCAGTCCTCGGCCTTCTCCACTGCCGTAGTTAAGCCAAACGCAAACTGGAAGAACAACATCTCATATTCCACTTGGATAGCTGACAACCCAATGGCACAAACTGAATTTTACAGTTTCAGATAAGCCACACCCCTGTATTCCTTTCCTACCTCTTCTAGTCCACATAGGTTCTCTCTTCCTTCGTTCACTTTTTCCATTACTCCCTCCCACCCATTACCTAATGCATTACCCTCCCATCTGCCCATCATCCCTCCCTTGGCTAGTTCCACATCACCTTCCAGCCTCTGCCTCCACCTTCTCCCTCCTCTCCCCCTTCTCACCACGTTTCATCTGCGCAATTATTGTTTTTTCCCTTTATCTGTTTCCACCTCTCACCCACCAGCCTCTGTTTCAAAACTCCCCCCTCCACATTTCCCACCTGGCTCCATGTGGCCATCATCCCAGCTCAGCTGGTTCCACCTATCACCTCTCAACCCCAGTCTCAGCCCTCCCTGTTACCTCTTGTAAATGGTCATCTTCCCACTACGTTCTCAGTCCCAATGCAGCGTTTCAACCATTGCTTTGCCTCCACGGACGCTGCTTGACCCACTGAGCTCCTCCAGCAATTTCTTTCTTTGCACTTGAATAAAGTTATTTGATTAAAGGTTCCTAGTTGTCAGTCATGTTGTAAATTATGAAGTCAAACATCTACAAGGAGGTGAACAAGGAGGTGAAAAGTTAGAATAGTTATGACCTGGAAATCATTTCCTCTAACGGTGTCAGAAATAAAGTCGATCAGAGCTTTCAAAAGAAAATTTGATATCTACTCAACAGACAATTTTTGCAATGCTATTGGTAAAGGGGGGGGTGGAGGGGAAAGAAAGACAAAGTGATTGCTCCATAAAGAGCTGGTACCATTTGACGGGCTGAATGGCCTATTTCTTTGATTCTGCAAATTGTTTTGTTCAAATGTAAAGCTAATTTATGCTGGTTCTTGGAAGATTTCATATTTAATTATATGAAATTGAGTTTCACCAAAACAGGAGAAAAAAATCCTTAAGTTAGCCGATATTGCATCCAAAGAACAAATTCCTGGCTTTATATTCCTTCTGTAAGGAGAATTAAATGCTTTATACAAACAATTTGCCAAAGCTTGTCTTGGAAACAAAGACAAGGTAAAGATAAGATTTGTCCTCAGCTGAAATATTTTGCCCCCATTGTGCTAGTTTCTGAAATTTAATTCCGTTGAACTTAATGGAACCATATTTTGGGATATTATAGCAGATGACAATGCTCAACCATTTAACATGAAAATAAAAAAAATTGCAGAAGATGAAAATCTGAAGTATAAAACAGAATATGCTGGAAATAGTCAACAGGTTTGGTAGCCTTTGTGGAAAGAGAAATAGTTAATGCTTTATGTCTGGGACCCTTCAACAACACGAGGAAAGAGAGGAATGTGAAGTTGGGGAGGGAATGGGTGGAACAAAGGGAATTTCTCTGACAGGTTGGGACAGCGTTACGAAATGAAAAAAAAAGGAAAAGTTGAGCTAAAGTGACAGCATGTAAAAATGGCCAGCTCTCATGCACTGAAAAGGAAAGAGTGAGTTATCTAAAGTTGGAGAATTCCATATTGAGTCCCACAGGCTGCAAAAGTGATGACATTTTCAAATGCTGCTGGAAGTCTGAAATAAAAACAGGAAGTGCTGAAAACACTCAGCAGTTCAGGCAGCAACTGTGGAAATAGAAACTGAATTAACGTTTCAGGTCTCAGACTGTTGCTCTTTCCACTGCTGCCATCTGATCTACTTTTTATTTGAATTATTTGAGAATCCTGGCTAACGCCACCCAAAACAAATTATCTGGCTGTTGTTTACATCGTCATTTGTAGGAGCCAAATTTATGAAAATTGGCTGCCCCAATTTGAAAGAGTGATTATCTTTCAAAGTATTTTCTTTCCTGTAAAGCACTTTGAGATATCCTAATATCAAAAGGTGCTATAAATGTGCAAGTCTTTCTTTTAGCAGTACCAGTGAAATAATTTGCAGACATGGCCCCACAGACTACTAGACAAAGTGAACATCATGTACAGACATTGCTCTCTGGACTATTTCAGAAGCTGAATACCTAGTACTGTCATAAACTTTCATGCCAGGAAATTCTACACCATGCAAAGACACTAGCCCCTAGGCAGCTAGTCATATCAGGGAGCACATAGACACAATCCTCAGGTCTGTCAGTAAACGTGAATAGTATGCATATGCATCAACCTCGACATATCAGACACATTGGAAGTATGTTACTTTCTGTCACTATCAGGATCTTGTTGCAGGGCTGACAAACAGCATTAAATGTAAACTGACACAGCTTCAAAAAATTGAAAGTTCCAAAACAGAGCCTCAAATTAGCCCACAGCCAAGGCCAAAATCACTTCATTAAGATAACAAACTGAGCTGAATTTCCTTTTATTATTGTGTGAAATTTTACTATAGCTTTTGTAGATCACGTTCCATCAAAACTGAAAGCCACTGGCTTTACCCTGGAAAGTAGTTACAATAAGAATACAGCAATCTAAACTGCATGACCACGGGGAAAGTTTTAACCTTCAAAAGCAGGTTCAATGGGATTATTTTTCATTTCAAAAATTAACTTTATTCCTAAAAATATATGCAGAAAATACAATACAATCAGTACATGACTTTCTTTACATTCATAGTGTCATCAAATCCATACTTTCATTGTGCCATTAAACCATTGCATTCTATGTACGAAGCACCGATGCCACTCATGTTTCCTCTTTGAATACAAGCCAAGCCTGGGTTAAGAACACCTGACTTATGGACACCCCCTACAGAAGAGTGACCTGCCAGAATATTATTAAATTAAAAAGTCATACATATATTCGTACATACATATGTTCAATCCTATGAATGGCAGAACTAGTTTCCTCTCTCTCCCTCTCTCTACTTTTAGTGATTGTTCTTTCTTACCAGTCTTATGTGCTTTTGATGCCAGTCATTACAACACTGCAGAGGTGTGGTTACCATATCGAGTGATTTTTGCATATTTTCCTACTTATATCATCTGTAAAAATGGAACCCGTTTGTCACCTTGAGCAACTGAATGTAACATTGCACAGCAATGAGGCAAGGCCCGTCCTCTGCAACAAGAGAGACAGGTAGAATCTCAATATATAGTGACACTTGGGGTTTGCGTACTTTGGTTCTATGCACAATGTAAAGCAGCTGCACCTAACAATGGCCATCAAGACCAGGACAATGTTCCTCCATTCTCTGGGGACGTGCATCACTACCTGTTGGACAAGCTCCATCTTGGACTGCTAGGTGAAACCAAAGATGGCTTGGGTAACTGCTTTGGTGCAGGAGTGGGCTATGTGCCACCCCTGCACTACGTACAACAACACCAAGAGCACCTCACACCTGAGGATCAGGCTCTTGCCCACGATCAAGAGGGAGCAGCACTCCCACTGTCCCAATTTTTGTTTCACCTGGGCTACCTACTCCAGCCAATTTTTGTTGCACATCCTGGCTCCTCTGAACCAGATCCCCTGCACCTTCAGGTAGTTGGACTTGACAGTAAAGTGAACAGCGGATTGGTTGGGCCAGTTGCCTAAGAGCATGGCCTTGCTCTTCCTGCAGTTGACTCTGTCACCCAGGGCCAACTGGTAGGAGATGCTGATTAATCTGCAGACCAACTGTGGGTCCGAGCAGACACCAGCGTCATTGTTCATGTACTGGATGGCACTGATCTGAGGGCTCCCACTGCCTGGCATTGTCACCTCCCTTATGACTGCATACTTCCTAATGGTTTAGGCAAAAGGTTCTATGAAACACGCAAACAAGCTTTCTGTTTTCCCATCCATTAATTTGGAGTGCATTACTGATGCCTGTGTAGAGCTGTTGGATCCAATTCCCAATTCCCTCCCCAAAGTCCATTTTGGAGAGCATATCCACCTCATATGTGTACAATACTCTGTCAAAGGCCTTCTACTGGTCCAAGCTGACCAGGCAAGTGTGCACCCCTGTCCCACATGGAGGCGATGGTATCCCTGAGCAGTGCAAGGCTGTCAGAGATTCTGCTGGGTATGGCCCAAGTTTGTTCTAGGTGGATCACCTGTCCCCAGACTTGATCCGATTGGCAATTACCTTGCACAAGATCTTCTAATCCACATTCAGTGGTGATATGGGTTTCCAATTCTTGATTTCCTTCCTCTCCCCCTTCTATTTGTAGATGAGGGCAACGATGCCTTTCATCATGGATTCTGAAATGCTGCCATCTTGAAGTATAGCACTATACATTTCCAGCAGGTACGAGCCCATCCAGTCCCATAGAGTCAACTATAATTCTGCTGGTTAAGCCATCAATTCCAGGAGTTTTATGCATCTCAAGGGAATGGATGGAGCTTGTCAGCTCCTCCAGGGTCGCAAGACTACAAGACAGAAGTAGGCCATTTGGCCCATCGAGTCTGTTCCGCCACTTCACCATGAGCTATAGTATTCTCCCATCCAGCCCCAATTCCCGGCCTTTTCCCCATATCCTTTGATACCCTGACTAATTAGATATCTATCAACCTCCTCCTTAAACACCCCCAATGATCGGGCCTCCACAGTTATATGTGGCAAGGAATTCCATAAATCCATGACCCTCTGGCTAAAGAAATTTCTCCTCATCTCTGTTTTAAATGGGTACCCTCTAATTCTAAAACTGTGCCCTCTTGTCCTGGACTCACCCACCAAGGGAAACAACTTAGCCATATCTACTCTGTCCAATCCTTTCAACATTCTAAATGTTTCTATGAGGTCCCCTCTCATTCTTCTATACTCCAATGAATACAGTCCAAGAGCCAACAAACGCTCCTCGTATGTAAGCCCTTGCATTCCGGGAATCATCTTCGCAAATCTTCTTTGAACCCTCTCCAACATCAGTACATCCTTTCTAAGGTAAGGGGCCCAAAAGTGCACACAGTATTCCAAATGAGGTCTCACCAGTGCCACACAGAGCCTCATCAACACCTCCTTACTTTTATACGCTATTCCTCTTGAAATGAGTGCCAACATAGCATTCGCTTTCCTTACTGCCAATCCAACCTGGTGGTTAACCTTTAGGGTATCCTGCACAAGGACCCCCAAGTCCCTTTGCACTTTTGACTTTTGAATTTTCTCCCCATCTAGATAATAATCTGCCCGTTTATTTCTTCTTCCAAAATGCACAACCGCACATTTCTCAACATTGTATAGCATCTGCCATTTCTTTGCCCACTCTCCTAAACTGTCCAAGTCTCTCTGCAACCTTTCTGTTTCTTCAACACTTCCTGCTCCTCCACCTATCTTGGTGTCATCTGCAAATTTAGCCACAAAACCATTTAATCCATAATCTAAATCATTGATATATAGTGTAAAAAGAAGCGGCCCCAACACTGACCCCTGTGAAGCACCACTAGTAACCGGTAGCCAGCCAGAACAGGATCCCTTTATTCCCACCATTTGCTTTCTGCCTATCAGCCAAAGCTCCACCCATTCTGATATCTTTCCTGTAATTCCATGAGCTCTCCTCTTATTAAGCAGCCTCTTATGCGGCACCTTGCCGAAGGCCTTTTGAAAATCTAAATACACAACATCCACAGCCTCTCCCTTGTCCATCCTACTTGAGATTACCTCAAAAAACTCCAATAGGTTGGTCAGGCAGGATCTTCCCTTCATGAAACCATACTGGTTTGGACCTATCTTGTCATCCACCTCTAGGTATTCCATAACCTTGTCCTTGAGGATCGACTCCAATAACTTTCCAGCCACCGACGTCAGACTAATAGGCCTGTAATTTTCTTTTTGCTGCCTCCCTCCTTTCTTAAACAGCAGAACTACATTTGCGACCAGTCCTCTGGAACCATGCCAGAGTCTATTGATTCCTGGAAAATCATTTCCAATGCCTCCACAATCTCTAAAGCCACCTCCTTCAGAACCCATGCGTGCACTTCATTTGGTCTGGGAGACTTATCTGTCCTTAGTCCATTTAGCTTCCCAAGCACCTTCTCTCTAGTAATCTTGACTGTACTCAATTCTATTTCCTGAGACCCCTGACTATCAGGTATATTGCTCATGTCTTCCACAGTGAAGACTGATGCAAAATACTCATTTAGTTCCTCTGCCATCTCTTTGTTACCCATTATACTGTATTTCTCCAGCATCATTTTCAATCGGTCCTATACCTACCCATGTCTCTTTTACTCTTCATATATTAAAAAAAACTCTTAGTATCCTATTATTTGTATATTATCTGCCAACTTCCTTTCATAATTCATCTTTTCTTTCCTAATGACTTTTAGTTTCTTTCTGTAAGTTAAAAGTTTCCCAGTCCTGTTTTCCCACTAATTTTTGCTTCCTTGTACGCCCTCCCTTTTGCTTTTATTTTAGCCTTAACCTCTCTCGTTATCCACACTTGTGCCATTTTTCCATTCATAATTTTCTTTTTTCTTGGAATATATCTATCCTGCACTTTCTTCATTTCTTGTAGAGATTTCATCCATTTCTGCTCTGCCGTCCCTCCATCTAGCTTATTTTTCCAATCAATTTGGGCCAGTTCCTCTCTCATGCCACTACTTCCTAAGGGTTCCTTTACCTTTAGTAAAGGTCAGTGGCTGGTCCAGACTCTCCTGTTTGACCTCAGTAATAGTGGAAAGGAAGTTCTGGTAGGCTGGACCCAGCAGTTTGACATTCAACTTTCATGTCCCCTGCCTTCCTCCTGGTCTTCTTGTAGGTGGCAGTCAGCTTGAAGGAGGCAGTGGTCAAAGAACAGTGCCGTGGCATTTGCAGGTCTGACGCGAGTGCCTTGAACAGAAGGAGGAGGTCCATCCAGGACTGAGCTCAGCCACCTGCTCTCAAGCCAGGCGAGTTGCTGCTGTGCTCCATCTGCAGGGTTGCTGAAGATGTCACACAGCTTGGCATTTTTTAAAGTTTCCATCACCACTCTGGAGGTATCATCCAGTCTGCTGTTGGCACTGCTGGATTTTCTGGCTGCATTGATGATGCAGTTGAAGTCACCGGCCAGAACAACCGGACGGGACGTCACCAGCAGCGGTGGGAGTGGCTGAAGGACAGCCAGCTGTCCGCTCTACAGGGGTGAGGTGTACACATTGATTAGCTAGAGTGGAGTATTTCTGTATATTCCACCTGCCACGAGCAGACGCCCACCAACCACCTCTCTGACTCCAGCAGTGAAGCTGCCTCGCCGCAGCAGGATGCCGAGGCCAGTGCTGTGGCACTCGTTTCCTCCTGAACATGTTGACAACTTGTGGGACCACCTTCACAACTGCTTCTGAAAGCTGTGGAAGTGAAGTAGATGACACTCTTGCAAAAATATCACATCAGCTTTGACCATGGCAAAGTACTGCAAGGTATTTTTCACACTGCACACGTTGATTGATGTGATTTTCACACCCATAGTTTATGGTTTTAAAGTTCAAAGTCACATACAAAGTACATTGCCAGAGTCAATTGCTCTGTGCCCACATGCCCGTGTCCACGGGAGGGGCATAGAAATTTGTGATTTCAGAGTGGGAATATTCCAGCTCAGATACACTTCTGGATTTAACAGATCCACTGCTCAGTGCTGGTGAGAAATCTACGGGCCAAAGGCAAGGATTTTATATTTGAACCAAATACCTGCATACGATTATCTACCTTAGGAGATGGTAATGAGTTCTTTTTTAATTGTTTTTAACTTGGTTCCACGTTTAACTTGATCTCCTCAGGCTCAGAAAATTGTCCAGTGAAACAGAGTTTGAATTTAGTCATTCCACTATTGGCAGCCTTGCACTGTACAGGTAAAGTAGTAATGTGTAGAAATTGGATTTCACACTTTTTAGGTACACTAAACAAACACTAGGTATAGTGCTGGCACCAGCTTACCCTGCAAAAAAAAAGTAGGAGCATGAGTAGACCATATGGACCTTCAATCCTGTTCCAACATTCAGTCCTATTGTGGCTGATTCTCTATGCCAAAATCATATTCCCACTCCCTCCCCAGACTCCACTTTCTAAGTATATTCAGCAACCTGATCACCACAGCCTTCTGTGGCACAGAACTCCACAAGTTCATCACCGTCTGAATGAAAAAATTCTCTTCATCTCAGTACTAACCGTCTTACCCTGTATTCCAAGACTGTGATGACCCACTGCAATACATTCCTAGGGGAAACATCCTCTGTGCATCCTGCCTGTTGATCCTGTCAGGATTTTGTACACTTGAATGATTGACTCAGATTGACTCAGATTCAATCAAATGAATGATTGACTCAGATTCTCCTCATACGACAGTCCCAACATCCCTGGACGTGGTCTGGCGAATCTTCACTGCACTCAGTCTGTGGCAAGTATATCTACTCTTAGGCAAGGAGACTAAACTGTACACACTAATCAAGGTATGGTCTCACCAAGGCCCCCGTGGTTAATTGTAATAAGGCATTCTTGCTCCTGTACCCAAAGCCTTTTTCAATAAAGGCCGACATACAATTTCCTTTCTTAACAGTTTGCTCCCACTGCAAGTTTGCTTTCATTGACTGGTATCCACAGATCCCTTTGTACATCAATATTATCCATTCCATCACCATTGAAATAATGCTCCATCATATGAAATAGATAACTTTACATTTATCCACATTATACTGCAACTACCAATTATTTGTCATTCACTCAATCTGCCCTTATCGCTTTGAAGCCTCTTTGTATCCGTCTCACAATTCACAATCCCAGTCAGTCTGTGTCATCAGCAAACGTTTGGTTTCTTCATCCAAGACATTAACATATATTGCGACTGGCTGGGCTCAGCCACTGATCCCTGTCGTACCCCACTAATCACCATCTGCCATCCTGAAAAAGATCCATTTATTGCTACTCTGTTTTTTGTCCGTCAACAATTTTTTAATCCATGCCAGAACATTACCTCCAATCCCATGTGCTTTCATTTTGCAAACAAACCACTCATGTGGGACTTTATCAAAGGCATCTGAAGATTCAAATCCACCAGTTTTCTCTTATCTACTATACCAGTTATGTCCTCAGAAAAATTCCAGTTGGTCTTTCAAACATGATTTCCCTTTCTCAAATCCATGTTGACTTTTACAAATCCTGTTCTCTACACGTCCTGTTATCATCTCCTTCATGATGAACTCTAGTATTTTTCCTGCTACTGATATTGGGCTAACCAGTCCACAGTTCCCTGGTTTCTTTCTCCTTCCTTTAAGTAGTGAAATTACATTTACCACCCTGCAGTCTGTAAAGACCTTTCCATAACCTGCAGAATTTTGTAAAATGAGAACCATTGCCTTCATTATTTCCCAATTTCTTCTTTTAATACTCTGGGATGCAAATTATCAGACCCTGGGGATTTAACAGCTTCTCATCAAGCTAAAGTTTCCCGCACCACTTTTTTTTTAACCAATACTAATTTTCTTTAATTCTTCCTTTTCATAAGATGCTCATTTCTCTTGTATTTCTGGCAAGTTATCTGCGTACTTTACCATGAAGATGGAATCAAAGAGTGTGTTTAATTGGCCTGCCTTTTCTTTGTTCACTATTTTGAATTCTCCCATTTCTGACTGCAAGGTACCTTTATTTGACTTCAGTTTTCTTTTATATATAAACTTTAAAGGCACACTCACCTTGGTAGTTAGATATCAGCAACACATATTACCACTGCCACAAAGGAGACAGGAGGGGTGAAAAAGAGAGCCCTAGATTTATTCAAGGAGATTGGAAATTCTCATCAATAAGATTCAAAGCCAAGAGAGAGGTCTTATGTGCCCAAGGCAGGATACCAGCAACAGCCGCCATAAGAGGAGCATGGTAGGAGCTGGTTCCAGCTATTTCCTCCGGATGTGAGAATCCCCACTCATCCAAGAAATGCAGAAATAAATTTCATGCCCTCATAATACATTGGGGTGAGCTGCCCACCACTATAAACTAATGTAGCAAGGCATTCAATAATTGGAATGGGGATTCACTGATTTGTCGTGATTGGTGCAGGTGGTCCTGAGAAGGAGGATGTGAGGGATTATTACATGGTAGATGACCTCCCACAGCTGATTACCCATGAAAAATGTTGGTGTTAAGGGTTGGAGTGCGAGGGGCTTATGTTGTCTGGACTGGGGACATTTTTATTATTATTGCCCATATAGACAATGACTCTCTTCTCTGCTCTGCCAGAGGATGAGATTGTTGGTGTTCTGCTTCCTCTGTAACTTTTGTCATCTTGTATTCCTGTTGTTCCTCAGCTTTCAGCTCAAGTAGACCACCCAGGTGCTGTTCCTCTAGTTTGCGTTTAGCTTTGCTCTGGCAGTAAAGGAGGCCGAGGACAGACTGGACGGTGTGGGAAGGCAGAGAGAAATTACAATGGCTAGCCACTTGGAGCTCCAGAAGGCCATGGCGGACAAAACACAGGTGCTCGGTAAAGCAGTCACCTAGTGCTCGGTCCTGCAAGCTGATCTACCTCTGGCACCAGCTATCTTCAGGTTACCAGGCCATACAGCATAGAGTTCACAGTGTTGAACTTTATACTCATGCTGGGCATATGCAGGGCACTCCTGGACTGACACAGGCACAGGAAGCTCATTTTCAGAAGGCCAATCTTATTTTCCACAATGATTTGGGTACATGCAACAGTGCACAACAGCTATGGTATGACTGCAGATTGGTGTGTGAAGAAACAAAGCATTCATCATCAGAAAAGCCATCTGATGAGAGTCAAAGCACATTGAGCAAGAGAAGACCTTTTCTATTGAGGATTAAGGAGAAATGCATACAGTCAATTGGTACTTGAACTCATGGGAAGTCAGTAATACTGACAAATCCCAGTGCACAAGCTGCCACCTGCTCCCCACTGAAATCTAAAGTGGATGAAGTAATTTCTATGCAAGCACAGTGCCTAAATATCCTCTCTGATGCTGTGTTAAGCAGCAGCTTGAGAGATATGGCAGAGATTTGCTTGGAAATATCCTGAAATTGTATTTCTAGGTACCCATTAACATGCAAGCAAGCCCTGGTAAACAGGAGAAAGGGATGTATATATAATTTTGCAAGCAGATTAAAAACATGTCAGGAATATTTCTAATTCTGAACCTGGCTATCTGCTAGGTCTTCAACTCTCCAAATTCAATAGGGACAGTTATCTCCAGGGTGTATTTTCCCTCAGTGAACTGGACCATGGCAGCAGTCCACTCTTTGCTTTCTTCCAGTCCTGCGCATCATCCTTGTATTTTGTGCCATTCTTTACAAGGATTGGTAAATTGGTTCATTGTTGTCACATGTACCGAGGTACACTGACTTTGTTTTTCATGCCATCCATACAGATCATTTCATCACATCGGTACATTGAGGTAATACAAAGGAAAAACAATAAGAGAATGCAGAATAAAGTGTTACAGTTACAGAGAAAGTGCAGTGCAGGCAGACAATATGGTGCAAGGCCATAACGAGGTAGATTGTGAGGTCAAGAGTCCATCTCATCATACTAGGGAACCATTCAGTAGTCTTATAACAGCAGGATAGAAGCTGTCCTTGAGTTGAAAAATAAGCCTATGAGAGGGGTTGACAATGAGACAGATACATCACGTTACCTCAGGACTGGAAGAACATGAACAATGGATGGATAAGTGGGGAGGTGAGGATGTGTATATAAGGTGAAGGCTGAATGCCACTTAAAATTGAATGGGTATTAAGAGTAAAGAAGATTTAGCGACACAAAGGGAAGGGTGATCATGCCTGTTGATGGGTGATTGAATGAATCAGCAAATGCACTCACTTTTTCTAACTTAGCTACATCATTAAGCTGTCTTTATATTTCATACATGACTTGGGCACCACACTTTGCTTTTCATTTCCTCAGCTCTCACTTGGTTAAGAGCGCAGGTTTCTTTAACTTGTTGCTTGGGGAAGTTATGTTCCTCCTCCTATCCAGAAACAACTGCAACTCTAGCAAGATTAAATCTGAATGCTACTTTTATTATACATACATTATTAACTCTGAACACCTGCAATTTCCTACTGAGCACTTTTGCTGTGTGTATTACATCCACAGTGCAGCTGGATCTCCAAAGTAAGCGAGACAAGTCAGTTGCAGTCACTAATTCTGAGCTACTCTGTTGATTTCTGGATTTTCCAGTGAAATTTCAAGGAACCTTTTCTGGCCCAGCTACCTTCATCTCCTCAGTTTCAACAGTAATGACAAATGGAATAAAGCCTGGTCTGAAGCAAGGAGCATTTTCTAAACCTAACAGCAAAACTCCTTTGGTTTCACCAGCCTTGAAGAACATGTGTGGTTGTGAACAGGATTCAAAAGGGTTATTGGCAACAGAGTCACCTGCTCCTGTGCTGTATAAATCTACGACTCTTTATGCACACAGGTCACCATTTAATCCATTTTAACAGTCAATTTCCTAAATATTGGAAGATTATTCAACTTTTCATTTCCAATAAATCAGAAAACCTCAGATTAATTGGAATTTCAAACATGCTTCAAACTCATTACTATTACTGGGTGGTGATCAAAACAAAAGCTTTTCAGTGTACAAATAGGTCCATTATAAATGTGTGATCTTATTTCAAATGCACATACATTTATACGATTTTTCTGGTTGGTGACCGCAGTAACTATATTGCCACTTTGTTTTCCAGATTGCTAGATAGGAGCAATTTACCTTTGTCCTTTATTTCACAGGTCTAACTCTAGCAGCTCCTTTGTTTTGTAACTAAATCCCTTTGATGATTGGAGCTGATCCTGCTTGACACTCAATTTTTAATGAAAGCAAAATTTTAAAGATTTATCTGAACTAGCATATATTAAAATTATATTGGTAACATTAGGGATTTTCTTTTATTAACTTAATTTTTAATACATCTATTGGAACCTTTTAGTATAATTTCTCATATTTCTTTTCAACTTTCAATAATAAAACTCCAGAAACTAAATTACTCAGCTAATATAAACCCATCATTGCACTGCAAACAATAACTAAACTGTTAACTTTTATTCACAACCAATCATTGTGTTCTATCACTTCCCAACTGGCTTTGACTTTTGATATTAAATGTTTGGTATAACATTTTAAATTATGTTTAATTTCAATCAAAAGTCCAAAATCAGAATGAACCCAGGAAAGACTGCACTGGGGTGGACTTGTGTCCATCAGTCAACTCTTACTTCGTGGTGGCAGTGGAAGACCAAAGTGATTCTAACTGTTGGACTTCCTTTAAATACTGCTACTGCTCTTTTACTGAGAATGGGCTGACAGGGGGCCTGTGACAGCAGTTAGTAGGAGAACACTGAAGCTGAGGCCCGGCTGTTAGTAGGTGGCATGGAATGAATTTCAGGAAGGGAAGGTGTTTGGGGCAAAGCGGGCTGCAACCTACTTTCAGACTCCGGTGAAGTATTCCTCTTCCTCTCACACCTTTAGAAATGTTTTAGACTTCTGTGGAGGATCTGTTTCTGCCTTGGGAAAAGTAGATGTGGTGTTGCTGGTTAAAGCTGCATCAGGTTTTTTTTCCATAATAAATTCATTAGGAACATACCTGCTCTAGGACGTAGCACAACCTTGCAGGTTATTATTGTAACTATCGGGATCTAAGCAGATAAGTAGCCCATGTTTTCACCAATGCAGGGCTTCTTTTGCTGGGGAACTTGGAACATATTTTTGTGGTGATGCTCATTGTTGGGCACTATCAGGACAACATGGTCTTACTCTCAGTGTGCCAATTTGCAGTCCTCCACTCCCTTAGTGACTAACCTACTGAGCCCACAGTCTGATGCCCCCACTCCCATCCTGTCACAACCCTCACCTCACCATTTGTGCAATCACCTCTTCCCTGTCCATAGGAAACACACGACAGATCCCCTCTTCCCTCCCAATTTTTAGTGACCTTTCTCCCTGCTCTACACTGACTTTGTGCCAACCCTTCACCTTGATCTTGCTAACCTTGCTTCCTCACACCCCTCCAACCTCATGTGCTGTTCCTGGTCCCTGATTGTCCCTGGCCTTGACCTCATGCTGGTCTTGATCTTCTCACCCCACCAGCAAACGTTGTCCCTGCTTCCTGATCTCCCCCAACTATCTCATGTACCATGCTGTCTGAAGTACATGCCACAGATGAGTAAGAAAAGGAGCTACAGGGTGTCACCCCTCCTTCCCAACTGGTAGTAAAGAACTGGGTGGCACATTTTCGAGTGCATTGGTTACAATCACAGCCAAAGCGAATTTTCATTCAATATGTCTGGTACCAAACCAATCATTGTTTCTAGGCAGTTAGAACCATTGTAACCATTTAGGGTTCAGTGCAATATCTAGGCAACTGTTTCCATTTCCGAGAAAGAGGACTTTACTATAAGGTAGTCAACTAGAAAGCAAACAGGAAATTCAGAAGAAACTTCTTTTCCTAAAAGCTGTTCAATATGTGGACTATACTACCACACAGAATAGTTTAGGTAGATCGTACAGATGCATTAAAGGGGAAGCTTTTAAGCATAAAAGGGAGTAGCAAGTTATGTTGAAAAGGGTAGAAGAAGATAGGAGGAGGGGTCGGTGTTGCAGAAGAGCCAGTATGGTTGAATACTTTTATCACTTCCATACAATTTTGATTGTCACTCTAGAAAATCATTAACTTAACACTTAAAGATTTTAGTTTTATCAGCAAATAACTACTTGAATACAAAGTGTTAAGAGAAACATACAATTTCTGTCCCATTGCAAACGGGTATTATATACTGGAGTCCTGAAGCAGTTTCAGCAGCTCAGGCTGCTTTTGGATGCCTGATTCATTTTTATTTATTTATGACCATGACAGTGAAGAAAAAATGTAGTGAGGTGAAGTTAAGTATAACCTGAAAGGTTCATTACTGTATTCTGTGTAATCTAGTAAGCATACACGTAGAAAGTTGAAAGAATACACCAACTGCTACATACAAGAAGAATCAGTTGAAATATGCATTTTATTTATGCAGCTTAATTAAAATGATAAAGTCTTCTTCATTTTGGGTATAAAATCATTCTTCTTCAGTAGTATAAAAAGGCTTCCTAGAAATCAGCAGCATGCCTAATTGTCTTTTCCACAGAAAATAATTTCACCCACATATGCTTTTCAATTTATCATGGCTTAAGGTTACAGGGTCCAATTCTTGAAGCTGTTGATTAAATTTATCTTGAACATTTATCAAGTATTCAGCAATTATTCAGTAATTATGTTAAGCTCTGTATTTGTTTCTAAGGCTGCATAAAGAATTGCTAATAAAAATATACAGTGGTTTTCAGTTGTTCAGCTCTAATTTTATTTATTAGTTCAGGGTGTCTTGCTTTGACATATTATTCGTACCAGCCTAAAGCACTATCATCACCAGCAAAGCAATAGGCCACAGACTTTAGTCAGGAAAGATTCAATGATTTAGGACATGGGTTGTATTTTTGGCAAGAACATTTGTCATCATCAAAAATGTCTCACAGGTGAAGATTAGAGGCAAGATCCAGTTTGAAAACAGTTTGAAGTAAATTTCCAAGAAAGATAATGAGCCAAGTCTTGCTATCTGTGGCTCGTGGATCTGAATGGAACCGCATGTATTCAGACAGAAAGAAATCCCAGACCTACATGCATGTACTGTGACTCTGGGACTTGCTGGCAAAGGTGGGGCAGGGGGGGAGAGTTGAGTCCAAAAGCAGCATCAGTGTTGCTAAGATTCCCCATAGTCTTCAGCGGGGATTTCAGGCCTGAGTAGCAGAAGGTAACATTTCCATTCTTTTTATTTTGATTTAATGCTTTTAATAATTTTAAAGTATTTTAATGTATTTTAATTGACTTTTTAATATGTTAGAATAATTTTTCTTCAATTTTAATGCTTTTTAAATGTCTATGTTGGACACATTTGAATACTGTTAAGTGCAATGACAGCTTTCACGGAAGGCATAGCTCTGCCCCCAGCCTTACTGACTATTACAGTGCTTATGCTGTTCGGTTAAGTTATTACATTTTGGTTATGCTTTGTTACTGTATTTCACTTTTAGGGGCATTCTGTGTATTTCCTTTTCAATAGTGTGCACGGTTCTGAGTATGTCCCATACCTCAAGCGTGGCAATAAAGAAAAGCAGCCATTGTTTGCATTATGCTCAGCAGAAAGTCTATATCATAATGGCAGG
Source organism: Pristis pectinata (assembly GCF_009764475.1). Lineage (NCBI taxonomy): Eukaryota > Metazoa > Chordata > Chondrichthyes > Rhinopristiformes > Pristidae > Pristis > Pristis pectinata. Next base: position 29,002,007 of record NC_067419.1, read on the forward strand.
GGCATTTGCAAACATTTTTATCCTGTCCCTACTTCAATCTGAGGGTCCCACCTGCCTTCCGAAGACCACTATCATCCTGGTACCTAAGAAAAGTAAGGTAATGTGCCTTAATGACTACTGCCCAGTGGCTCTGACATCCACCATCATGAAGTGCTTTGAGAGGCTGGTCATGGCACGCATCAACTCCAGCCTCCCAGACAACCTCGACCCACTGCAATTCACCTACCACCAAAACACGTCTATGGCAGATGCCTTCTCCCTGGCCCTACACTCAGCTCTGGAGCATCTGGACAGAAAAGATACCTACGTTAGACTATTGTTTATTGCCTACAGCTCCGCCTTCAATGCTGTAATTCCAAGCAAACTCATCTACAAACTCCTAGACCTGGAACTCAACACTTCCCTTTGCAACTGGATCCTTGAAATTCTGACCAACAGTTTGCAAGCAGTGAGGACAGGCAGCAACTCCTCCGCTACAATTATCCTCAACATGGGCGCCCCACAATGCTGCATCCTCAGCCCCCTACTTTACTCCCTATACACTCACATCTGTGTGGCCAGATTCTGTTCTAACTCCATCTACAAGTTTGCAGATGACACCATTGTAGTGGGCCAAATTGAAGTAACGATGAGAAGACAGAGATACAGGAAGAAGATAGAGAGCCTAATGGCATGGTGTCATGACAACAACCTTTCCCTCAATGTCAAAAAAACAAAAGAGCTGGTCACTGACTTCACGAAGGCGGTGGGGGAGGGGGGGGGGTTGGGGGGGGGTGCACACGTTCCTGTTTACATCAACGGTGCTGAGGTTGAGATGGTTGATAGCTTCAAGTTCCCAGGAGTAAACATCACCACGAGCCTGTCCTGGTCCAACCACATAGATGCCATGGCCAAGAAAACGCACCAGAAATTTGGCGTGTCCCCTATGAACCTCACCAATTTTTGTAGATTCACCATGGAAAGCATCCTGTCTGGGTGCATCATGAATTAGTATGGCAACTGTTCTGCCAGAGACTGCGAGAAACAGAAGTGAGTTGTGGATACAGCTCAGCACATCATGGAAACCAGCCTCCCCTCCATGGACTCTGTCTATACTTCTCACTGTCTTGGTAAACCAGCCAACATAATCAAAGACCCCACCCACCCCGGATACTCTCTCTTCTCCACCCCTCCCATCGGGCAGAAGATACAAAAGCCTGAAAGCCTGTACCACTAGGCTTAAGGACAGCTTCTATTCCGCTGTTATAAGACTATTGAACGGCCCCCTAGTACGATAAGCTGGTCTCTTGACCTCACAACCTTCCCTTGCACCTTATTATCTGCCTGTACTGCACTTTCACTGTAACTGTAACACTTTATTCTGCATTCTGTTATTGTTTTCCCTTGTACTACCTCAATGCTCTGATGTGATGAAATGAGTTGTACAGATGGCATGCAAAACAAAGTTTTTCACTGTACCTTGGTATAGGTGACAATAAAAAACCAAGTTAATTAAGCACACATAAGAGGGTTAAAGCAGGCAGAATTTCCAGCTGTGAAAGGAGCTGGGCCACTTTGGGAGCAAGGCCTCTTTACTATGCTGCCCACAACCTGGTTGCCAATTGAAATTCCCCACGCAACTTAAGTGCATTGAGTGACAAGGGGTTAGGCCTTTGACATCCATCCCAGGTAGGTGCAGGCTGTAGGGTGGCAACCCCTGGCAGTGGGCTGGATCTAGAATGATCAGCCCATTGAAAAGTGACTGCACAGCAAGTCACTTAGAAAGAGAAAATAAATGTCAAGAATGTTTTTTGAACAGGAATTGACAAATGCAATTAGGGTATTATTATCACTTAACACAGGTTCCTACAGATTTTCCTTTTTGTGCATTTTTTCCAACTGTTGTCACTTCTTATTTGCAACATGCTATACTGCTTCATGGGTCCTCTGGGAGAGCAAGACATCGAGATAATTAAAACAGTCATGCAGTGATGTCACCCAGCACTATCAATACAGTCATGGAGAGACAGCTGTCAAGATAGCTACGATAGGTGGGTTGATCAAGAGAATCAACCTAGTAAGGACAGTCAGGTAAGCCAATACCGATAAGATAACCTGTGCATTTAAGACTGTGGAACAATGGGCCTGTCAGAATAAATAAGGTAGGTTGGTGAATGCAGTCAAAGCAGGCCATGCTTTCAAGACAGAGAATAAAGTCAAGGTGGTCAATACATTCAAGACAGTTAAGTCATCCTGATAGTCAATCAAATCAAACCTTCCAAAAGAGTCAATGGAGACAGGGCACTCAATAAATTCAAGGCTGTCAATATAGTCAAGACTATGAAGATAGTAAAGCTAATCGGGTACTTAGAGCAATTGACAGAAGCAGAGAAGTATGAACAATAAAGGCAGTCAAAATAATGAATGTATCCGTGACAAAACAGGACAGACAGTTCTGTTTTGCTGTCAGGAAAGCCAAGGCCCAAATGTTAAGGTGGTCAATGCAGGAAATACATCAAGACAATTAAAGCCATTGTTCAATCAGGACAGTTAACAAAAGCTAATGGGACATACAAATCAATTAAATGAAATGGCACAGTCAAGGCAGGAAATCTTTAATTTTGTCTGTGGTGCTTATATGAGTGCAGTATCTGTAATAAAGATGCTAATTTTGATAGCCATGCGAAGTTGAGTCACAATTAATCAGAGTCTGCAGATTTACTGATGTGAGTATCAAACAAACTGCGGTTATTGTGAAAGTTTAGATTAAAAAATAGTCTGTGGTGTACGGTCTGTAATAATGCTCTGGAAGAGTAACAGAACAATGAGTAAAACAAGTAAAGTGATTAGACATTGCAGACCACTGTTAATCATTAGGAGTTTCATTAATAATATGAATGTATTGATCTTGAATATTTGGCATTAAGTACCTTCAATACCACAAACACAACACTTTAGTAAAATACTTCCATTAATCTTTTTAAATCTTTGCATTTACTTTGACTGAGCCATGTTAATTGAATTCAGTTTTCATATTAACCTTACTTGCCTTTGCATTTAAATTATGTACATTTTAAAGACAATTAACAGCTACTCATACTTTATTTTTAATCTTCAACTGATTAATCTTGCTTTGAATCCATGGCATTAAGGCCACAGAGTACATTACTGGGAAATAACATTTAATTGCTAATATCAGGCAAGTGATTATAGATTGGAACAAACCTATCATATTCAGTAAATAAACAAGATTATGGACAAGAATCTCTGAGGGGTTACTGAAGAGTTTTCCATTACCTGTTGTTAAATGTTTGTCCATTGCTTTATAGTTAGTAAGATATGCAAGATTTTTATGAAAGAAGTTGGTTGATAATTACAATACTTGGATAAATTAATTTATCTCTCTCAAATTCTTGTCGTACTTATTGAGTTTGTGTGCCAGAACCACACAATAGAAAACTGCAAGCTTTCATCCAGTGATTTTCCATCCATTGAAGTCGATGGACAGAAAATTGAGACTGCTGCTCTGTGATTTTCCAAACAGTACTTTGTGGTTCGGAAAATCTACAGTCTAGATTAAATTTAATAGCAGTGCACCAATATTTTGAGCTGAAAAAAGATACCGAAGCCTCCAGTGCATCAGGTAGGTCGCACATTCTCACTTCGAACCAAAGCTTCACATATTGTGGGCAAAAGGAAATCATCATCTAGAAATTAGCTTTAGCTATTCTGTTGGTGACGCAGCATCCCAAAATTCAAACCCTCTCCTCCCTCCAAGCTAACATCAGCTAACTCCAAATTACCAGTTTAATAATATTCAGGCCCAAGCCAAATATAAGGAGCATCTCAGTATAGTTCACCCGTTAGTTCTTAAATTCCATCTTCTGCACTCCCTACGGTTTTTGCACTCTAATTGCCTCTTTGCTGCTAAAAATTACCAGATTATTATACTGCTGATATATCTGAGCCACATAACTGTACACCAAATCAAAATGTTCCTGTTAATTACAGAACAGAACTGAACGGAGACAAAAGTATTGCTTTATATAGGAATAGAAACTTAGGAGAAGACTGACAATCTATAAAGTACCCTAGCTATAAATCCAGTTGCTTCTTTCATAAAATATAAAGGAAATACCTCAGCTAAATTCACAAATTATGGTGCAGTTCTCATGGAAAACAAAATAATAGCAAATAAAGAAAACAATTCCTGAACATGCAACAAGAATAAAAGCAATAAATCCATAGCAATACTGCTTTATGAAAACCAAGCCAGATTTATTGAAATTAAGTATATCCCCAAGGTGTTATAGCTGTCAGATCAAAGTAAGGAAAATGCTTTGCTTTTTGGCATTCATACCATCTCTGAAAAGGTGCTTAACAGGAAATATACCATGGATGTGAAAGAATGTAATATTCAGCATAAAGTGTTCCTGAAAATTATTAGTTATTTAGACAACAGAACATAAAGGGGTTGATATCAATGGTAATAATTCTAATTTGGCAGAGGTTACCAATGGAATCCCCAGAAGAAGGGAAGAAGCTGTCATAGGTAGAATGGATATGGATGATTCAAAGTTGCTTGGAAAATTGGGTTATACAAATGTTACCTGATGAGGTAACAAGTAGAATTAGTGAGGGTGGCATATTTGATTAAGACTTTGTGGATTTTAGCCAGGCACTTGTTGAAATCCCATATTGCTGACTGATCAGGAATGTTGAAGCCCATGGAGTTCAATGGGAAATAGCAAGTTGGATTCAATATTGGCATGGTGTGAGGAAGCAAGGGGAAACGCTTAAGGGTTTTAGTGACTGAAAGCTGTCTGCAGCCGGGATCCATAGCGCTTAGTGCTGAGCCCCCTGCTTTAAATGCCACTTATCAATGGCTTTGACTGAATTGTAGTTACAATGATTAAGAAGTTTGGATACATAAATTGGCTATGTGCTTGATAATAAGGAAAACATAAATGGATTATGTGACACTTGCCATTGTCAGCTGTGGTATAGGACTATGTAAAACATTAGGCCACAGCTAGGATCCTATGTACATTCCTTGTCATCAAAGTGCATAAGAATGGAGGTAACAATTAAGAAGGTGCAGAGTAGATTTGTGTGGATGTAGTCAGGGTCAGGTAAATTGAGTTTTGAGACAAGGTTGGTTAGCGTGGGGTTCTGCAGAACAAAGGCAAATGATGGGAGATTTAACTGAGGTGTATAAACAAAGTGATGTAATGGACCTATTTGTCTTTGTGGAAAGCTCAATAACTAGAGAACATAGAGTTGAGGAATTGTTTTCTCACCCAAAGGGTACCAGGGGCCCAGAACCACTTTCACAATTAAATAGTATTTGGATAAGATGCCGTCATCTATAAAGTTACGAGAGCTAGGAGAGGAATTAATCTGAGTCACCACATTTTTGGCTGGCATGAACATGATGGGCTAACTGGCTACCTTTCTGTTCCACAGCTCTATATTCTGTGATTCTGCACTTGGGAAGAGACACATCTCACATAGTCACTGAGCAGAAGAGAGGCAAAAATTTGATGTGACTTAGGTTTCTAAGGTAATATGTTTTGGTGCTGAAAGAACAAAAGAATTCAAGTGTAGCAGGTGAGTACTGTGGTGGGTACAAGTATAGGCCATCGGCAGGCAAAATGTTCAATTACAGAACTCCGACATATTGCTGTCAGAACTGTTTTTGGAGACTTGCAGCACTTGTCATAAAGCATTATCTCAAGCATGCAGTGTAATATTCACTTTTCTTTTAATGTGGGTAATGGATGTCAAAGGATATATTATGACCATATAGATAAATCTAGGGTTGTCAGCAAATGTAAGCTAATGCAAGAAAGGTATTTTTCTTCCCACACATATTAATTAATTTGCCGACTAATTAACCATTTTTGTGAAAGGATTACCACAGGTGGACCTTCTGCCTGAGTGCACTGGTGCAGCAATACTGGCAACTGTCTCATGTTGGGGGAGGGGCAGGAGGAAAATTGGCAATATTTTATCACAATGAGTTGGCTGCCCAGCTGAGTGATTCAGATAAAATGAAAAGCTGCAGTATTGTCTCACTTGAGGTACTGCACCATATGGGAGCACTTAATATTAGAAGGGTATGATTATAAAATGTGATTAACTGATGGTGGATATGAAGCAACTCTTGGGATTTCCTCTGGGATCCTCCCATTTGACCACCATAATTTTGGCAGGAAATCCATGTTTTAATACCTAAGCAGGTGTTTCCACTGGCTGTCCTCCAAAATTTTGGAGGCCAGTTGGGAGAATGCTCCAGCAAGTTGCCAGGGATTATTTCCAGTTAGATAACTTCAGCAAAAATGATGCATGCACATGAGGTATATTAATTTTGAGGAAGATGGTACTGTGGAGGATAAAGGAATATCCATGTATATTGTTTGTATGGGTGTTCTGGTGGCATTTGACAACATGTAGCACAACAAATTATTAACAAAAATGGAAGTGCAGAGAATTGAAAGTAACCTTGTAACATGAATTGGGAATTGATTGGGAGGTAGGAGACAGAGATTAGAAATAAACAGAATGTTCTCTGATTGGCGCAATTTTTCAAGTGCTATTCCTCATGGATCTGGGTCCTAGGAGATTCAGCCCTCATTGTATGCATATGAATTACTGTGCAGAGGCACAAGGCATCACCAAAAACATAAATAAAGTGCTGTCCTTTATCTCAAGAGGGTTGCAACGTGAAAATGGGGAAGTGATGCTTGAGTTGTATCAATCCCCAAATGGGAATACCATCTCCTGCTTGTACACTTCATCTTTAGGAAAGATTTATTTGCCCAGAAATTAATTCCTGGTTGGTATTGCTAAACTGCTGGGTATTAGTGTCCGTGGTCCTACTCCCTTTGCAAAAGTTAATTCTGTTGAAGTCAGTGAATTAGATTTTAGGATATGAAGTTGAACACAGCACAATTACGTTGCATGTCTGGCCTCGCTGACTGAGAATAATTTCCAGACAATTGAATGTTGAAAGGGTGCAGTTCAGTTTCACCAAATCATTAAATGGCTTCAAGATTAATATGTGGATGGATTACGTAGGTTTGGATTTCTTTGATTTCAAGTATTGGCAGTGTAATGTATGTGAGGCGCTGGGAGTGACAAGATGATTGATAGAGGAAGTAAGATGAATCTGTTTCCTCTGGGGGGGAAATCACGAACAAATGGGGACAGTTTTATAGTGGATGCTTTTGACTGAGTGCAATCAGGAAGCACTTTTTCATACAGAGGATATTAGAAGTGCACAATTTCCTTTTGCATTCCAACACTGACTGCACATTCAAACTATTTCAATTGGCTGTGCAGCTGTTTGGACATCCTGATGATTTGAGAGTTAGATCACAATGCAAGTCTTCCTTTTCTCTCTTTCCTCCCAAAAGGTTCATTTTGGACCAGTTAGGTGTGTTAAAGCTCCTTTTAATTTCTGGTCAGTCATCCTTGATTGCTGTTATGGAGAGAAAATATATGATTGGAACTGGCAAGTTAATAATGCAACTTATCATTATGAACCTGATCATATTTCCACCCTACTGGCAGGAAGTTGAGATGAATGGTCATTATGTTATACGTGGGTTACTATTGAACTTATCATGATATACCTGGGATGTCTCCTACTCGCCACCGCTGAGACCAGGGACATTGAGATCTATGGAAGACAATCTTTGTTTTATTTCCCCTTGTTCTTGCCTCATCCCTCCGATTAAAGATTTCAAAGAATTCACACCCCTCTAAGTTGAGAAATTTCTGTTCCCCTCAGTCTAAAATGATGCCCTAAACCTGAAACTAACTCCATTAGCTCTTGATTCTTTAGCCAGAAGAAACAACCTTTTGGCATCTGTCCTGTCAATCTCTTTCAGTATCTAACGTCTAAATTAGATGGTTCCAGAAGATTGAGATGCATGGGATCCACAGTGACTTGGATTCGGAACTGGCTTGCCCATAGAAGACAGAGGGTAGTGGTCAATGGGACTTACTCCGGCTGTAGGTTCATGACTAGTGGTGTTCTACAGGGATCCATACTGAGACCTCTGTTGTATGTGATATATACTGTATATATAAAAATGACTTGGTTGAAAATGTGGGTGGGTTAGTAAGTTCACACACGATACAAAGACCAGTGGCATTGTGGATAATGTAGAAGATTGCCAAAAGATACAGTGGGATATAGATCAGTTGCAGACATGAACAGATAAATGGCAGATGGAGTTTAATCTGGGCAAGTGCGAGGTGTTGCACTTTGGGAGATCAAATGTAAAGGGACAGTACACATTTAATGGCAGGACCCTTAACAGCATTGATGTATGGAGGGATCTTGGGGTCCAAGTCCCTAGCTCCCTGAAAGTCACTGTACAAGTTGATAGGGTGATAAAGAAGGCATATGGCATGCTTGCCATTATTAGTCGAGGCACTGAGTTCAAGAATCAGGAAGTTATGTTGCAGCTTTATAAAACTCTGGAGTATTACATTCAATTCAGGTTGCCCAGTTTATAGGAAGGATGTGGAGGCTTTGGAGGCAGTGCAGAAGAGGTGTACAGGATGCTGTCTGGATTAGAATGCATGTGCTATGAGGACAGGATGGACAAACTTGGGTTGTTTTATCTGGAGCAAGGGAGATTGAGGGAAGACCAGATAGAAGCTTATAGGATTATGAGAGGCATAGATAGATAGCCAGTATCTTTTTCCCAGGCTTCAAATGTCTAATACCAGAGGTCATGCACTTAAGATGGGGGGGGGTGGGGCGTGGTGTAAATTCAAAGGAGATGCATAGGGCAGGTTCTTTTTATATAGAGAGTGGTGGGTGCCTGGAATGCACTGCTAGGGGTGGTAGTGGAGGCAAATATGATAGAAGAGTTTAAGAGGCTCTTAGATGGGCACATGAATATGCAAAGAATGGAGGGAAATGGTCATGTAGGCTGAAGGCACTAGTTCAGTTAGGTGTTTAATTACTAGTTTAATTAATCTGGCACAACATCATGGGCCGAAAGGCCTGTTCCAGTGCTGTACTGTTCTACATTCTATGTTCTAGATGCTGGTAACTATAGCCAAGCCCAGCCAAGTTATCCTCATTGCGGGAATCAATCTAGTGTATCGACACTGCATCAATATCCTTCCCTTGGGAGAGAGACTAAAACTGTGCACAGTATTCTTGGTGTGGTCTCATTTAAGCCCAGTACAACTGCAATGATTTTTTTTATCATGTGCTGCAAAACTTCCACAATAAAGGCTGATATGCTGTGTGCCTTCTAGATTGCTAACTTTCTGCATGCTATACATCCCTCCAGCCCCCCCAATCACCCAGTTTCTCACCCCCCCACCCCATCCCGGTTCCATCCACCTACAACCCACACATTTTGCCCACCGGATCTCTCTCCAACTCCCAACCTGCCCCTGCCCCCCCCACCCCCTCTCCCCATCTGGTTCCATCTGCTCTTCACCTTTCCCCTCATGGTTCCCATTAACACCTTCCTTACTTTTCGGATTTTCAACATCAGTAGCCTTTGTGTTCCCACTTATTACCCTTCTCGCTCTCTCCACCTTCACTCTCCCCTCCCCCCACTGCCTCTTTTTTTTGTCTGCCTCCACCTATTATCCACCTGACTCTTCCTCCAAAATCCAGCCCTCCGCCTCCCTGGATCCATCTGCCTGTCACCTTCACCTCTCCTTAGGCCACTAATCACCCACTGGTCCCCGAGTCACTCCTCCTCCTCCTCTCCTTTTATTCTGGCTAGACTTCCATCTCCACCCTCAGTCCTGATGCAGAGCTTCAACCCAAAATATTGACAATTCCTCCCCCTCCCCCCGCAGATGCTGTCTGACCCACTGAGTTCCTCCAGCAGATTGTTTGTTGCTCCAGATTCCAGCATCTGCAAGCCCTTGCATCTCCTGCTAACTTCCTGTGTTTCATGTATTAGCAGACTTAGATTCCTCTGTACACCAACATTTACTAGATCCTCACCATTTACAAAATATTGCTTTTCTATTGCATCTACAAATAACATAATATTTTCCTGCATTTTACCTCCATCAGCCACCTTTGATTCTCACTCACTTAACGTATCCATATCACTTTGTGGACTCTTTTCTCCTTCTGCAAAGTTCACTTCCCACTTTGCTTTGGATCATTAACTTGGCTATGTTACACTCTGTTCTTTCATCTGTTATTAATATGGATTATAAATTGGTAATGGCCCAGTATTGATCCTACATCGCTCAGTAAATTGCTGCCAAACTATTTCTATTTTCTTGCCTTTAATCTCTTCTCTACTCATGCCAATATGCTGCCCTCAAATCTGTAACAACCTATGATATTTCATCATATGTTATTAAAAAAAACTTACGCTGGATTATCAAACAACATCCCTTTGATGCTGTTGGTGGGATTACCACAATGGCTGTCACACCAGAGCAGCAAACATTTTTGCATGGACCAATGCAGGACCAAAGAAGACAGATGTTACAAGGTACTGATTTATAATGCTAGGATGACTCACCTCAATGGGGAACAGGAGGAATGTAGGACGAAGCTCCATTCAGCAACAATAATTTCCCATGTTGCTGGAATTGAGATGAAAATTGCCATCTCGCCACTGAGGGCATCAGAGAAGTCGTTGGTAAACCACTTCAAGCAACTCAGTGGTCCAGCTACAGACTGCGGTGTCTAAGCATCAACTCTGACAGTCTGGGCCATTTGGCCCTAAAGGACCAAAAGGAACACTGAGTCAGAGTCTGGGAGGGGAGCAAGCATCCTATCAGCCTGAAAAAGGACAGCATCGGCCACACCCATCAAGTGAATGCCTCTGACTTGCAGCTGTGCTTCTAAACTCTGCTGAAGAACAAAGGTGTAATGCAGCTGCAGACACCTCTGTTCTCCAGCCTTGTCGCAGAAATAGCTATACCCTCTTACGTGGAATGAAGCCCTAAGGTGATATTAGATCCCAGAGCTTTAGTGGCAGCTCAGGTCCCAGTGCAGCTGTCCAACCTGAGTAGCATGGTCTGATTGCTCTGCTAATTGACCGGGGGGGTCAATTAGCAAAACAATCAGACGTGCTGCTCCAGGGTTGACTGCATGGTCTGATTGCTTTGCTAATTGACCTCCCGGTCTGTACCTCTGTGCAGAAACTTGTTGAGCCACAGCCCAATCTACTGAAAATTTTGCGGTGTATAGAAATCAGGTTTTTAATGTAAGCTGCACCCAAATTACAATTTTAACTAGATATTCAAAAAGTACTCCCTTTCCAACCTGTGTGACATATTTTGCTTTTTCACAGCAGAAATCTTAGAGCTTTTGTGTGCAAGATTATTGATTAGTACTTAATTAAGAGCAATTTTATGTTTTCAGTCTATAAAATGAATTGAAACTAATCAAATATATCTTTAAATATTGCAGTTCAGTCTACATCAATTATGTACAGAAAAATTAATATGGTTGAGGTATTCAGCTATTCACAATATTAACATACTTGTTTTCTTGTAGTGATTTTACAGCCTTGAGACTTGAAAGTCAATGATAGTTCTGTTGTAGGAGTCAGAATATATTAGTATGTACATATGAAGAAATATGTTATTCACATTCTAGATGATCTAAAAATCACATCCTCAATTGTTCCAATTCTATGATTTCTAACAAACAAATATAACATGGCCTATTCAGGAATTTAAAATCTGGATATGAATCCAAGTATATTTCCAGTCCAAACCTTACCCTCTATCACTTAAATAAACTATTGAAAGAGTGACCTGGAATTACCTATGATATATGGCAAGAATAAGGGCCATTCAGCCCAATCAGTTCTTGCCAACACTCATGCTCCATTGGAGCCTGTTAACATCTTTCTTCATCTCAATCTCTCAGTGTAAATCTCTATTGTCCTCTCCCTCATATCCTGAACAGCTCTCTTTAATGTATATGTGCTGGTTGCTTCAACCACTCTCTGTGGTACCAAGTTTCACAGTCTCACCCCTCTGGGTAAAAATGTTTCTTCTGAATTCCCTATTTTCTTGATGAAAAACTGATATCCTATAGTTATTCTCTTCCCAACAGATGGACACATTCCTATTTTATCCACTCTATCAAAACCTTTAAAGTCCTCTGTTTGTCACTGCTCAACCTTCTTTTCTCCAGAGAAAAGTGATCCAGTCTATTCATCCTTCCCTGATAGTGATAGGTATACCTGATTTTTCTGGTGTCATCATTGTAAATGTTCTCTGTACCTTCTCCATTGCCTCTACGTCCATTTTATAATGTGGTGTCCAGAACTGTACGCAGCACTCCAGGTGTGATTTTACCAAGGAACATAAAACAGAACACAGGAAGAACTCAGCAGGTCAAGCAACATCTGTGGAGACAAAAGGTGTATGTCAACATTCTGGGTCAAGACCCAGTATTCAGACATCATCGTGGATTTACCAAGGTTTGATACAGGTTTAACATAACTTTTCAAATCTACTGCTTGGTTTGCTTTTTTTATGGCCTTGCTAACCTGTGGTTCAGCTTTTAGTGATGGATATATTTGTACTTTGAGATTCTTTAATCCTCTATCCCACCTAGACTTGCACCATCCAAGTACGAGTGACATCCTTCTTCTTCCAAAGTGCATTACTATCTGTGCTAAACATCATCTTCAATATTTGCTCAAGCTGCACATTTATTGTTGTTTTCTTGCAGTTTGTTGCAGTCCTTGTTGACCATCTCCCAATTTGATATCATTTGCAAATTTACTAATCATGGTCTTGATTCTAAAGTCTAAATCATTAATATAATGAACAGCGCTGGTCCTAGCTCAGATCCTTGTGGAACACTATCCACCTTCTTCCATTACAAATTGCTGCACTTTGCTCCCACTCTCTGCTTTCTGTCTTGAATCTAACTAGCAATTCATTCTACTGCTTGCCCCATGACTCTGTTATATATAATGCCTCTCGCAATGTCCCAAAATGCCTTGGAGTCCCTTTTGAAGAGTGCTCAGCTATGCAGTGCAAAGAATCCAGCAGACATTGTAGCTCTCACAAACAATATTGAAATAAATATGTCTAGGTGTCATAGAAAAATCATTAAATTTGGAAGAATAAAGGCACTCAAATCTTTACATAGTAATCTTACTATACTAATAGTTAGGTTTCTATTCATGTAATTCCAGGTAATAAGCATTGTCTTATTCTTTTAATATGTGATGTCCAAGAGCCAACTATAATATTGAAGTCATGTGAAAATAATCAATTAGTCCACAAGACCCAGTTATATATCTAGATGATTGATGTGGGATTGGGTCTATCACCCAGAAATACAGCCGATGATTCTGATATAATGAGCAGGTGCTGCCAGAAGTAGTAATACAAATTGAAGGAATTTCAAGTCCCATTTGGGTATCTGGTTAAATCTGACGGAATCTTATAGCCAATTGCCAGGGCGATACATTGGCACAGCTGATGGAGTTGCTGTCTTACAGCACCAGACACCTAGGTTCAATCTTGACCTGTCTGTGTGCAGTTTTAATGTTCTCCCTACGATCACGTGGTTTCCCCCAGCATCCCAAAGGTGTGCAGGTTGGTAGGTTAATTGGCCACTGTAAATTACTACTGGTGTGTAAGTGAGTGGTAGAGTCTGGGGGGAGTCAATCAAAATGTGGGGAGAATGAAATATGGGATTAATGTAGGATTAATGTGAATGGGTGGTTGATAGTCAGCATGGACCTGGTGGGTCAAAGGGCCTGTTTCTGTGCTCTCTCTCTCTAGGACTACAGTATACAGAGTCTCAAAAACCATTGTAGCTAGTTGCATTCTCCATTATTACACTAAAGGAAGTTTTCAGCAACCATGTAGCACGAGGAAAGTACATGGGAAGAACAAAATGTGGACAAGGGACGGGACAATCGACAGTCAACAGCCAGTGGAACCAACTGCTAACCCAGAGCTTTCAACAAACCATAGTTACTTCATCAAATAGTTCTACTTAACCTCCACCTATTGTTCTTTAATCACAAATTCAAGAAGTCCTTCGCTGTTCCTATTTGAAAGTCTTTCTCAGTTATGAAATAACTTGGCAGAAGAATTCACTACCCCAGTTATCTAACTCCCTGAAGGGTGATATGAGATTAAAGTAGTGTCCCACTGTGCCTAGTGGCTGTGTATGTGCCAATGCAATTTGCTCATCAAATGCAATGGCAAGATTATCATAGGGACACGCAGTACTCCATCAGATTAGTGAGAGGCAACCTTGGCCCAGATTTTGCTGTTGTAATTATAGTGACACTATTGGTGTTCACTGCCATTGTGGTATTAAACTGACTCTGTGATTTCCATGTATGTATAAATTCCAAATTTGCTGTCAGTGATTCAATTCTCCAGTGTGATTTGTGTCATCATGCATCTTCTACACTACAGACAAAGGAAATTAGTTGAATTGAAATAAATCCTGGTATTTATAAACTAGTCCTGATGTAAAATTCCCTAAAAATGTCACACTTTATCATTTGAGGTCTACGTAAATTTTTAGAGAAATGTTAATTCATAATTACTGCCATGCAAATTCATTGTCATGAAAATAACTGATTTTATGCATGTGGATTGTCATTGCCTCACATAAGCATTTCATGATATATTGGCCCAGATCTTCTGATTGAAAGCCATGGATTCTGCTTAGAAATGCTGACTCTCACATGGCCAGGTGAAAGTTTGGGACTCTCAAACGAAGATGCAATCAGATGTTCGCTGATCCCGCAACATCTTCCCTCTGTGCCGAACTCCCAAGAGTCCACCAGGCTAGCACAAACCTTTGAAGATTTCCCAGTTAAGTGCAAGCCCAACATGCCCATGGATTTCAGTATGAATAAATGGCTGTGGACAGAAACATATATATAAAGTAGTTTTTTATTAAATTAATTTAATTGTCTTTAATTATTTTTATTTGCTTCTTAGTATTTTGAACATTATTGTTTGTAGTTTTAAACATGTCTTAGTTCTCCACGTGTACTTTGTAAACACTACACATTAAAGGGTGCTTCTTAAGAGGGTTTTCCTTGTGTAGAAATGTTGAGAAACTCTTTGTCCTGTCTGAAATAAGCAATGCACATATGCAATGGAATAAGACACTGGCCATTTTAGCCACAGCACAATCCATGCACTGTCTGACCGCTTTCACTGGTAGCACTGCAGAAAAGGCCTCAAAGCAGTAAGTTTTGAATTATTTCATGGGCCAAGAGCAGCTGGAGCATCTTTCTGGGAACCCATAAAATTAGTATGGGCTGCTGTTAATCTGGATTTCTTTAAGATTTGCTCTGTTGTCGGTTTGGTGATTTCCAGACCACCCGATTTGGGTCTTACCCAAATCCAATGTGGCGCAAACATCACTGTATGGTGCTTGAACCTTAGTGTTCTAGTCAGATATGGCATGGGAATCAAAATGGCTTCAGCCATTGCACATTGTGCAGTGAACAACTGGACACCCACATATTAAGGTATACAGATGTTACTGTGTTACAGAAAAGAAAGAGACTTGATGGTATATGGTACAATAAATTCCTAGACCTCACCATTTCAGCACTTTTAAAAAATGCCTTCTTAAAACTTGCCTCTTTGACCAACCTGCTGCTCACCTGTCTTGTTATCTCTTTGTGTGGCTCATTATCAAAACTTATTTGTTAATGTATGTATAAAGATTCTTGGTGTGTTTTACAATAATAATGGTACCTGTAGGTCCAAGTTATTATTGTTATTACTTTGTGTTAGTGTACATGCAGATAATGTGTCCATAATACTAAAGCAATACAAGTCTACAGGGGCCCGATTAAAAGCTGTGGACCTTTGTTGATTCATTTCAGGCTCAGCTGTGGAACAAAGCTAAAATAGAACTCAAGGGAATCTGATGATGCAAAAATGAAATCAGAAACTTATAAGGGAGAAAGATAGCAGAGATGCTGAAATATATGGTGACAGAAATGAATCAGAGTAACAAGAAGACTTTTCATAAGAACATAAATAACATCAGAACAGGAGCCCGATTAGGCAATCAGCCCCTCGAGTCTGTTCTGCCTTTCTATAAGATTATGGCTGATCCAATCTTGGCATCAGCACCACGTTCCTTTTCCTTTCTCATATCCCTTGGCTTCCTTTAAATATCTGTCAATCCCTGCCGTGAATATATTTGATGGCTTTAGGTACACAGCCCTCTGCAGTTGAGAATTCCAAAGATTAACACCCCTCTGAGGGAAGAAATTCCTGCTCACTTCTGTCTTCATTGGGTGACCCCTTGTGCTGAAATAATGCCCCCAGTTCAAGATACCCCACAAGGGAAACATCTCAGCATCCACCCTGACAATGCCCCTCAGAATCCTCTATACTCTAATGAACATAGACCCAACTTGCTCAACCTCTCTTCATACAACAATCTACCTTGGGACTCAACTCAATGAATCTCCTCTGCACTGCTTCCTCAAATATGATGACCAAACCTGTCCACAGTATTCCAGGTATGGCCTTGCTAGCCCTGTAATGCTGCATCAATGCTTCCCTACTTTCATACTCAATATCCCTTGCCAAGATTCCATAATCATTCCTAATTACTTACGATCCTTGCATGTCAACCTTTGTGTTTCATGCACTAGGACCACTAGATCCCTTTGTATTGCAACAATTGGTAATTTCATTCACTTGAAGTAATAAATTGTTTTTTCATTCTTCCTTCCCAAGTGGATAGTCTCACATTTTCCCATATTATATTCCACCTGACAATGTCTTGCCCAATTACATAACCTATCCATGCCCCTTTGCAACATCTTTGTGTCTACCTCCCATCCTGCTAACCCAACTTTATTTGTATCATCGGCAAGTTTGGTAATAGTTTACTTGTTCCCTTCATCCAAGTCATTAAAGTAGATTGTACATTGTTGAGGCCCCAACACCGATCCCTGCGGCACGCCACTGGTCTAAACTAATGCTAATCTGAAAATGACCCATTTATCCTGCCTATCTGTTTTCTGTTTGTTAGTCAATCCCCTTTGCATGGCAATATGTTATCCCCAACCTATGCACTCTTATTGAATGTAGTAACCTTTTATGTGACACCTCATTGAATGTCCACTGGAAATCCAAATACACCCCATTTACTGGTTCCCCTTTATCTACATTGCTTCAAGCAATGGAGAATTTTAGCACGTTTGCCAAGCACAAGTTCCCTTTCATTAAACTTCTGCTTCATGGACTTCATTTTCTAATTATCCTGTTATTACCTCCTTAATAATAGGTTCCAGTATTTTCCCAGTGACAGATGTTAGGCCAACTGGCTTAAAGTTTCCTGTATTCTGTCTCCCTCTTTTCTTGAATAGTGGCAGCACATTTGAAGCTTTCTAATTTTCTGGAACCTCTCCAGAATTGAGGGAATTTTGGAAGATTACAAATGCATCCATTATCTCTGCAGCCATTTCCAGTAAGACCCAAACATGCAGGCCATCAGGTCCAGGGGACTTGTCAGCATATAACCCCATTAGTTTCCTAGTGCTTTTTCCCTAGTGATAGAGATTGTTTTAGGTTCCTCCTTCCCTGCAGCCCCATGATTAGCTATTTATAGATTTTTTTTAGGGTCTTCTACCATGAAAATGATTCAAAATAATTGTTTAGAATTTCTATTTCTCTATTTACCATTGTTAATTTCACCCTGAACCTCCTTATTACTTCATTTTAATATATACTGGCAATGTTACAATTTAGATCTCTAAGAACTGAGGAAATTAATTATCTGTAAAATAAAACTAAATATTGCAGAGAATGTTCAAAATCCTAAACACTAGATGAATAGAACAACAATAGATTAACATTGTCCTGACTAGAAGAATGCTGTGCCAAAGTACAAGTTATTATTTAGCTTGTAGCTTAAAATTAACATTTCTCCAATTATGTTATTAGAAACTCTTCATATTAAATGCATGACAATAATCATGTTTCTCTTATGAGTTGATCCTCTTCCTCCTAACTCCACTAGCCCTGGTGCCAATGTTTATTAAAACCCTTTCAGGATTACAGCAGAATCTTTAAACCATTCTTATTTTGTAAACTACACTTTGCTTATTGCATTTTTAAGAAGTTTGCAATCAAGGCGTATGTTCATCCACTTCAGTAATGAATTGAATTCATTATTGAAGAATAAAGACGACTGGCAGCTCCAGCATGCGGCACTATATTCAGGTAATTCAGAAGAGCATCTTTTATAACCTGAGATATTAAAATCGTATAATAGAATTAGCACTTAAGACTGAATGAGAGTTGTGAGAATGAAAAACAGAATCAGCAGCAGAGAATCAGCGTGTGATAAATCAGTCAGTACCTGAGCTGAAAGCAGAACACTGATGTATTCCAAAGGGAATGCCTACTCATATCTGTGAGCAACCATTTTATGCAGAAATCTTCAAATCAAGACAAAGTCCTTCAGCCCCTAGTCCTTCCCTGCAGTCTTTAGCAACTCTAAAGAGCTTCAGCAAGCACCAAACTCTTGTAAAATTGTAACAACAACCAGTAAAAATCAATCAGCAACCTAACTGCAAGTAGTTGATAATCTGTTTTGACAAGGCTTGTGGGGATCCTGCCTGCTGCCGGTTGCAAATTCAGCTGTGTGAGATTTAGGGAGAGGGTTAGATGAATCACTGACCTCCAAAATGGCAGAGTTGGAGATCAATCAGAATTGCACCATTATTGACAAAATGATCTGCCTATCTTTATATTCCACTATGCACTTGATGCCAAAGAACAAAGTCTACAAAACTGCCTCTGCAAGAGTGATCCCCTCTCTCCTGCATGCTTTGGGAACATGTGCCACTTACATTAAGCAGCTCAAAGCATTAGAGAAGTATCACCAAACCTGACTTGGCAAAATCCTCCAAACCCATTGGCAAATAAACAGACCAACACCTTCACCTCCCCTTGACCAATGTCCCTGGCACTGAGATTCTAAACATTCTCTAAGAGTTCCAATGGGCAGCCCACATCATTCGCAGGGCCAGCACTAGACACCCAAAATAAGCACTCTATTCTGAGGTACGTTCTGGCAAGAGCTTATCAGCAGGACAGAGAAAATGCTTTAAGTGATGGCAGTGAGAACCTAGAATCTCTTTGGGAGCACATGAAAATGGTGGACAGATTGCATCATCTTTGACACAAACCACTCATCATCCTGTTAAGCGTCTCCTGCCTGGCCCATGGGAGATGGTATGGATACCACATAGGCCTCATCAGCTAATTCCAAACCAACAGAACTGGAATAGAAGTCGTCGTCGTGGCTATCCCTCGAGGTCGAGGATGATGGTCTTTGTTCTGTTGATGTATTTATGGGCTCTCAAGTGGCTTATGAGTCCAATCTTGGCTCTGAAAGTTCTTAGAAGTAGCCCACAGAGTGAAGACGCCTGTGCGTGTACTTGTTTAACGTGTACTTGATGTTGCACTACAAAAAGCACACGATACTTCACAAATCAACCAACTGATTCCAATGGCATGGTAACCATGATGATAGGAGCTGATGGATTTGTTGCAGCCTTCATCCGCCTTCACAGCCATTGAGTTTGAAGTAGCTTTGTCTGTCTGTTCCACCGTTGAGGTCTTGGTTGAATTGTTCTTTGTCAGGGTCCTCACCATCGACCTTACCGCCATGGGTGACCCTACCAGGAGCATAGCTCCAGATGGTATCGCTCTCGGGATCTCGGGACCACACGAGCTTCTCCACCACGACAAGGTGACAATCCACGGAGGTAGATGATCATCGATCTTGAAAGACTGCTTAGGAATGCCATAGAACTCAATATCATGGTCTAGAATGTGATAGAACCTGATGTTTTAGAGCAGCAAGGGAGTAACGACCACAAAAGTTACCCAAAGCATTTATGCAGCAAGGTAGTAGAGAGAAGAAAACAAAAAGTAAATATACAGAAGAGCTGACACAATTGGCAAAGTGCAGGAGTTTACTAAATCTAATTTGCTGTAAGCATAGAGGAGATATTCTTGAGATAGCAAATGAGGTTAGTAAAAAAAAGTTTAAAATGTTTTTAAGCAAAGACAAATTACTAGTTTTAATTAAATCTTCCAACAACCAAATAAGCAATATAGGGCAAAAAATGGCAGGCTATGTTATGTTGTGGGATTGTGTTATGAAGAATTATTGCACAGTGACACTATCCTCAATTCCCAAATTCAGAGGAACCATCTCTGCTTTCAATTACTCTGACTCAGTTATTTTGCTGGAGGGTGAGTAAGAGACATTCCAAAGAAAAGGGAAATAGAGAAATTTCTGCATAGCTTTACCTGAAACATCTCAGACATGCCCAGGCCTGGGAAAGAGAAGGTGTGACTTTGGGAGCTAGGTAAGATTTTGGAGAGGTTGAGATGGACCTCCTTAGATACTGTCCTGTTTAACTGGTTTCTTCGTGTTTTCTACTTGAGATGACAAGGAAATAGACAGAATACAAATCGAAGTTCTGTGTCTGAACAGAACAATTAAAGGTAGCGTGGGAATGAAGGGAAGAAGACAACAGAACAATAGGGCTTTTTTTAATGGGTGAGGCATCAAATGAGTGTGGCAGAGCACATTTAATCTGTGGAAGGTTTACACATTGTCCTCATTAGCCATTTTGGAACCACAAAACTGGAGTGGAAGCAAGTCAACCTCAATCATGACGGACAGACAGGTCTTCTACTCAGCATCAGGATAAGATAAAGTTTGAGACAGCTGGTGAGGAATTTAGAATAGATGGGGAAAAGTCCATTCATTGTGGTCTGTAAAACAGCAGTGGACTAATAGGGGTGGTGTGGGGTGGAATAAGGGGGGGAATGTTATCAGGAACTAATAACTTAGTCAAAAGGCAGGACTTTGTTTTATTAAGCTATGTCCTTGGAGGTGAATTAACATATTGAGCAAGGGCTGGTGTAATAAAGCAGAACTCTTTTTCATTGGGTACTGGGACTAGTACTAGCAGAGGAATGAGTGCGACCAATAGGAAGGGCTCTAAATTAAAGAGGGACCAGTATCCTGGTGAAAAAGGTAATAAGGAGATAAAGTGGGTAAAATAGTAGAGGAATTTACAAGGATTGAAACAAACCTAAATGTACATGAAACAGGAAAAGAGAACAACGGGTGGAAGTAAATAGCGGGGGAATGAAGACAGTTATAGAAAAGGTGCATATAAACAACCATAGAAAGTGACAGGATCTGCTGCAAAAATGTGTTGAATTGTCAGTACAGCAATCTACATGGCGTACATAATAAAAAGGGAAACTGGAAGCAATAATATATTGTGAGAAACCAGATATAATAAGGATTACAGAGACATAGCTTCAGACAAAAAGTTAAGACTGGGGATTAAATATTGCAGGTTATAACATACTTAGTGAAACCTAAAGAGGAAATAAAAGAGTAGCTGTCACTGGAAATAACATGATGACAGTAGAAAACATGACACTGCAGTCAGTTAGACAGAAATGGAGTCCTTGTGAATGAGGATAAAAATAAAGGACCAACCACACAAAGGGTGGACTGCAGACTGCAAAATAGTGTAAGGGAGATGGAAGAACAAATATGCAATCAGATTAGAGGGGTTAGTAAACAAAGCAGGTTAGTAATCACTGACTAATTTATAATATTCCAAAATGAATTGTTTGGAAGAGATTGGAAAAAAGGCATCAAGGGGTTGGAGTTCCTAAGTGTATACAGAATTAATTTTTAGCCCATTATAAAAGAAGTCTAACTGGGTGAATTCACCACAGGATCTACCTATGGAGATGAAATGGGCAGGGAGAAATTAAAGTTGGGGACCATCTGATCAATAACGTGCGTGACATTTTGTGCTTCAATTTTATAGTTATGGGGCACATAAGTATGTCGAAGACGAAGATAGATTGAAGTAAACTTAAATAGAAAATGGAGAAGAAATGTGAATAGATCTTAGGAAAATAAAATGGATAAAGATATTAGCAAACAATAATGCAGAATCATTTTCACCATAGTCCAAAAAAAATCTACTTAAAACAAACAAAACCAAAAACATTGAGGCACACGGACAATAAAATAAATAAGAGAAAAATTGAGGGCAGGGAAACAAACATGGACTAAGTACATGGACAGCAGGAGAGAGTCTAAAAAGGAAGGATACAAAGACCAGATGAAACTGAAATAGCAATTTGTAAAGCAAAGAAGAGCTAACAATATAAATAGTCAAGGAACATAAAAATAATTATGACACATCTAAAACAAAAAAAGAAATACAATATTGGGATAAGGTCTCCAGGGGACTGACAGGATAAAATCAAGGGCACCAATTGCAAGAAGAAACAAATAGTAAATAATATTGTGCTTCAATATTTACTGGGGAGACCAATAATTTAGAAATTATATCAGAAGATGTAAGAAAGAATGAAATAATCATTTTCAAAATAAAAGAGAAGGAAAATTAAAAATCTAATTAAATTCAAAGAGGATAAATGCATTAAAAGAATCTGGGAAAGTGACAGATGGAACACAATGATGTATACAATAAAACATAATACCAGAAAATGGTGGATAACCTTTGGGACAGAATTAGAACAGAGAGAGCATCATACTGGAACAACCAGCTTATAACCAATGGAAGAAAAAAATAACCTCCCTTAAAGAAAGAAACGCAAAATCATCTGGACTAAAAAGAATAATAAAAAAATCTTCAGACCAAATTTCAAAAGGGTAAGTCCTGCCTAATAAACTTCATTGAATTCATTAAAAAAAAGAGGGCAATACGGTAAATATGTGGTTTTCCAAAACACCTTTGTTAAGATGTTATATACTAGATCAATAAATGATGCAAGAACATGCAACTTTGGGGGCAAATACTTGTTTGGATAGTTAACTGGTTTCAAAAAAGCAGCAAGAGTAAAGTGTAATTATTCAATGTGACAGAAAGCGGAAAGAGTTCCCACAAGAATCTGTAATGGGACCACTATCGTTCATAATTTATATGAACAAATAAGATGTTGTCATTCTATACTCGCAGATGACATTAAATTGGAAGTAGGATGGACAGTCAACCCTGAGGAAGATTGCAGCGAATTAGAAAGCATTAATAAAGTGAGAGGGGAAAGATTAAAAGGGGATCTGAGGGGCAAGTTTCACCCAGAGAGTGGTGAATGTACGGAACAAGCTGTCAGAGGAAGTGGTAGAGATGGGTAGACATTTGGACAGGGACAATGATAGGAAAGGTTTAGAGGGAGATAGGCCAAAGGCAGGTAAATGGGACTAGCTCAGGTACTTAGTTGGCATGAATGAATTGGGGTGAAGGGCCTGTTTCTGTGCTTTATAATTCTTTGACTCTATCGCAAATGGGGATTAAATAGGCAAATGAATTGCAAAGCATGAGGGATTGCATTTTGGTAAAAACAATTACGTGTAAACCAAGAATCCAATTAAGGATGAGGAAAGAAAGGATTCCCGAGTACAAAATAAGCAAATTATTGAAAGTAGTGATGTAAGTTAGTGAGGCCATTAAAATGAAAACTGACTACATTCAGGTTTATTCCTTGAAAAAATGAACCAAAACATATAATATGCCTATCTTGAACCTTGATTAGACCTCTATTGGACAATTCTATTTATTGTACAAAAAGGATATACCGACAGTGGAAGAGTGAAAGAAAGATGAATGAGGAAAGCATCTGAAATTGATAATTCTACCTATGAATGAAGAATGAATGGTTGGGTCTTTTTTCTCCCTTGAGAGGGATTATATCTGTGGGTAAGAGGAATACTAGAGGTCTTCAATGTAAGATAATCATCTGGAAATCAAAAGAAACTTCCTTACATCGATACTGGTAAGTGTTGAACTCACATTCAAAGGGAGTGATTGAGGTGAACGTTTAGATGCATTTAAAAAGAAAGGTAAAGAGATTACACTTAGATACAGAAAAATGGGTGGAGGCTTTAGTGATCCATAATGTTGACATCTCTTTGCCCGCTAAATGACCGAAGCCTTTGCTGCATATTTTATGAATTTTCAATGTTATATTGCATGTAAGATATTAAAATTGAGAACTTGAACAGAATAGTTAAGCAGCTATTAAGTTAAATGGCTCCTTAAATCCAAGTACTGCTAATGAAAGTAAATAAAAAGCAATTAATGTTTATAAAAGGTGCATGTAATGTGGATTAATGAGGAATTTTTAATCAGTTTCAGGTGACCAGGCATTAGATGAACAATATGGAAGTAGACAATCTGAAAATGCATACAGAGATGCATTAATTTGGTCAATAGCTCAGCTGTCATGATGGATAGCTGGTGCACACAGTGGAAATTCATTTTAAGTAATATTATTCCTGCACCAGCTGACTTGTCTTGTGTGGTTCAGATTGGAAGGACTTCCAGATGAGGAAGAATGAAGATCACATTGTCCACATCACAGTGAAACGTTTAACTCCCTTGGTAAAAAAATTAGACGAGCTTTGTCTTTCTCCACAGGCAGTGTTTATTATATCTGGGATAGGGATGGGGGATACTAAATTTCAGGAATAATTAAAAAGCTTACTTTTAGTGTCTTTGAATGGTAAATAAATGATTTTACAGGGTATGTTGTGAAGTTTAGATTCATTAATTTTAATGTTTTGGGATTGTTATTATTCTTCACAGTAGATAACTCACCAGATATTATTAATAAGTGTGTTTTTTTTGAAAATGTAACATCTCTTCAGATAGTCCTTGCTGCAGGTGTTGGTCTTTTTCTGCATATATAAGCTATTGCACTCAAAAATCTGTGCCGAACTGTTTTATTTTATGAGATACTCGAGTCTCCATTCTATACTGCATTCCATACTGTTTAGTTTTATTGACTAGAGTAGGAATCAAGATTCTGCTCTAAAGGGATAATATCTGAACAAATGCATTGTGACAGTGAAAGTCTATTCCCAGTTCTACTGGTTAGCCCATAAAGTTCACAAAGCACCAGGAGTATAAATCTATTTCCTTGCCATCATCGGCTTACTGAGATCTGGATTTTGCACCATGAAATATCAAGAAGGAATCAATATCTTCTCCAATTAAACAGATCATATTCTATATCTTCTATGTACTGTCTTTGCTATGATTTCAGCTATTGTCAATACCTCAGCTGCTTGGCAATGAGAAAATGTATGTCAGGCAAGAACAAAAATAGCACATATTTCTATTGAAATAATTTCCATCTCGACACACGCACACACATATTTTAAGGTCAACTAAAGTCTGATTGATTGGAACAATTAATGAAAGCAAGTACACTTTGATTCCTTCAATGGCAGAATTATTACTTGCGTTTATATAACCAGCATGGCCTAGATTCTGTGGTCAGAGGCAAAGCAATGATAGTTGTTCATTATGCTGGCAGCTGCCCATAGTCTTTTAGTGGGGATTTGATTAACATAATAATTGAGTTTTGATGAAGGGTCCCATCAGAACTTGAAATTTTAACTGTTTCTTTCTGCACAGATGTGGCCTGAACCGCTGAATGTTTCCAGCATTTTCTATTTTTATGTTGTAATTAGAGAACCATTTTCATGTGCCACCCTTGGTGGGGCATCTGGAACTTGAATCAGCACAGTAAGGAATATTGTGTTTTTTCAACCAATTAGACTGAAGAATTCTTACAAGACAGGTATCATTTGCACCTGTTTATTGGGTGTTAGACTTGCAAAATGGCATCTGTGCTGAGTGTATACATTTGTTGGGCGAATTGTGATTAGAAGTATAAATGACATCAATCAGTGTGTGGCTTTGATTTGATAGCAGTACTGCCATTGAGATGTTTCAACTAATACCTTCTCTTAACCTGGCCTTCATCAATAGGAAGGGATCCCCAGTGGTATTATTTTAAGAGATCTTCAGTTACTTACACGACGGCTTCTAGTTAATTTCTTCTGGCTGTTGTCATGATAATTACAGCAAGTAACACTGTTTGTAGCTGTTTTACAATGCTAATCTTTATTTGTTGTGGCTTGCCAGGTACTGAAGGACTTTCTTGTTGACTTCAAAATTTGTGCATGAATCAAGTAGAACAGAGAACATGGAACAGTACAGCACAGGAACAGGTCCTTTGGCCCATGATGTTGTGCTGAACTAATTAAACTAGTAATTAAACGCCTAACTAAACTAATCTCTTCTGCCTACACAATGTCCATATCCCTCCATTCTCTGCACGTTTATGTGCCTAGTGCTCAGGTGTTTCCAGACATGGGTTCAATAGAAAGGATTCCCCTTAGAATATGGTAGTTTAGGGAGAATGAGCAAAGAGCAAGCAGAGGAAGAAAGGGAAGAGGGAGACAAGAGCTTTTGGCAGCTGGCCATATCTCCCCGCAGGTTCTGGGAACAATTCTACTATCTGAACCTCAGCAGAGAACAAGTGCAAAATATCTGTGCTTTACAAGGATGCCCTCTCTGAAGTAGGTCACCTGCTGCAGCCACAACTGAAAACTCAGGACAAGTTAAGGACCTCTTTGTTGTTGTTATCAATGGTAACTTTGCCATTGATTCTTAATATGCTTGGCTCCTTCCTGTCTGGAGCTGGAGATATTTGTAGCATCACAGTTTTCTGTCCTCTGTTGTGTAAGAGGCTTTCTATTTGAAGCTTTCTAATTGAGGCTTTCTATTTGAAGACACCTACCTACATGTCATCCTTTCTTGCCTGAGACCAGCAGGCAGAATGAGCACAACCTTCCCCATTGCGCAAAATGAGATTAACTGCATCTGTATCACTTTGATGATGTCACATTTCCTGTTCTAGAGCCAAAACAGGGATGAGCTGGGAAAACAGGGATAAAGTAAAGGTCCTTGTTTTCTTTGGTTTCAGTTCACTGCTGGCCACAGGCTCAGCAACTGGCATCTCAAAAACAGACAGCACATCTCCTCTGCGGGTGTTAGAACATAAACACTTGCCTCCTCTGGATGACCCCTGCTGTCTCTGAATACCAATTTCCATTACAAGAGAGAGAGGGGATGTCTCAGCGTGCAGTATGCTTGGATAAAGAGGCTGGACTCATGCTTCAAATAGAGCTGAGAGTTATGAAAAGCAAAGAAAACCTTTAGCACAAAAAAATTCTGTATTCCTTGGACGTATGTTTAACCGTGGAATTTCACTTGACATCATAAAGCTATAATATTATTTCACAATAAACCTGTGGCAATAACCTGAAAGCGACATCATGTCTTATGCAACAAATACATGGAGCGTATGGACAACTCATATCTACGTGGACAGTCACTGCACTCGCACAAGCTGAGTAAAAACATATTAAAACCTCTCCATAAAATGGAACCAGTTCATAATAGTTCACAATCTAATTTCAGGTTTAGATGATAATGAAGTGCTCATCTTGTGCTCTCATGGCTCATGTCATATTAACATAAACCACAAAAGCTTGGACTACCAGCTTTGGCATGGAATGGTTAGTTGGTAACCACTAATCTCAATCAAACCAGTGTGATATAAACATTGTGTTATGTTTAATATTATTAACACCTTTGATATAGTTATGTAATAATTAATTACGTGCATTTCAATGTTTGATTTTTTTACTTCAAGTGAAACATTTAAAAAGTATAATGAAATTATATTCTTTAATTTAATTAAATTGATGTATGTGGCACACCGACAATTGCATCTCAGTATCAATTATAAGAAAAATTTAATTGTACATGAAAGGAGTTCAATGCTTTGGTTAAGATTTATGTTGTTTTCTTCACATTTCATGACTGAACACTTCCATGAAATAATCCTTTTTATTTTGAATGGTTAATTCTCTAATCCAGTGACATGATGTCTATTTATTCCTGTAGAAGTAATAAAGTTATTGAGCCAGTCAAACATTGAATTGTCACTAGTTGAGAGTACTCTCGAGAAATATTTTAAATCTTTTATTTGCAGATTTTTTTATAGTTCTGCTTATAGTATTTTCTGCACTTTTCAAATGTTTATTTGTATGGATTGAACTTTTGATGGGGATATCAAATTCTTCTACTTTAGCTTTAGGGATATCATGGTTCCACACACTAGAAACCACACAATTCTATGGATAAGAGAAGCAGCATTAATGAAAGGAAATGGTTTCAATCAAGTTCCAGGATTAAGTTGTATTTTATAAACTCAAAGTGATTTTATCTTATGTCATAAAGTAACATTTGAATTAATAATTTTCTATAGGGGAAGGTTTAAGCTTGGGATGAGTCCTTCCTAATTGCATCACTATGGAAACCTAGTGATACAGATGCAATGCACCAAATTCTGATCAAAGTATATCACTTTCAAATCTTTCCTTATATTTCTTGACAAATGGTAACATTGTGAATGAGTATATACTGTACTTGTAATTGTAATGTTATTTTTAACACAAAAATATTCCAGGAGTCTTTATAGAGGTACAATAAAAATATATTTTAAGACAAAGAAGGAAAGAGCAAGAACTTGGGCAGATTTGTCTTTTAAGAGGGATGAAAAGATACAATTTTTTGATGACTGAACTAAAGTACAGATCAGCAATGTCCTGACTGAATTTCAGAGCAGACTTAAGGCACTGAGTAACTTACATTGGTTTCATCTTTCTATGTTCTTCAGTGGTTTGCTTCTTATGCACAGATAATCTCTCACTATTGTTTATAAACCTTATTTGGATCTTAGATTTTCATAATCTGCCTCAGAAAGTCACACTCCCTCTCCAGTCTCTCCCTTAAAAGAACATTCTTCAATGACAGAATTATTTGTGTGGTTGGACAGCTCAACTCACCGCTGAGCTCCCAAAAGGTGCGTCCTGACTCCAGCACTTCTAAATGCAGAGCTTCTGAATTTACTACCTAGGTTCAGAAGGCTGAATATGTCTCTTTGTTCTGCTGCTAGACTCCATATGGGCAATCATCTCCCTGACACAGCACCAGGTTAGACCTGGCATGGAATCTGAGTCCTCAATGGGGACACAGACGATGGATAATGAAGCAAAGGGAATGGTATTCTTTTTAAAGTCAAAAGTCCTCAGATCCAGGAGCAGGGTTGAGCCAATAGTCAAATTTTTCAGAAGAATATTGAGGGCAGTGTTTCTTCATTACAACATTGGAAGTTCTGCTGGCACTTTGGCAATGTCAAGGATGCTTTGGGCTAACACTATAGGCCTCCAAATCCAGACTAGGAAATTTTGGATGTGGGGAGATTATGGACGGTGAACCAAGCAGCAGAACTGGGCTGGTAGATTGCAACTCGATGATGAGTGGTAAGGCCAATATTGAGTGAACTCTGGATATCAAGGAATATAGAAGATTGGATAAATGATAGGTTTGGAGAACTAAAAACAGGAGAGTCCCTACAAGATTATAAGATAAGATAAATAAGATATCTTTATTAGTCACATGTACATCAAAACACAGTGAAATTCATCTTTTACGTAAAGTGTTCTGGGAGCAGCCCGCAAGTGTCGCCATGCTTCCGGCGCCAACATAGCATGCCCACAACTTCCTAACCCGTATGTCTTTGGAATGTGGGAGGAAACCAGAGCACCTGGAGGAAACCCAAGCAGACACGGGGAGAACGTACAAACTCCTTACAGACAGCGGCGGAAATTGAACCCAGGTCGCTGGCGCTGTAATAGTGTTACGCTAACCGTTACACTACTGTGCCTGATGGTCCATAGAAGGGTACTTAAAAAGAATAACCAGGAAGGCAAAGTGTGGGCACTAAACAGCACTAGTGGGCAAGGTTAAGGAAAATCTTTAAACATTTTACATTGAGGGTAAGAGGGTAACTAGGGACAGAGCAGGACCCATTAGGGATCAAAGTGACAATTTGTGTTTGGAGCAAAAAGACATAGGAGAGGTCTTAAATGAATACTTCTCAACTGTGACCA
Organism: Pristis pectinata; assembly: GCF_009764475.1. Taxonomy (NCBI): domain Eukaryota; kingdom Metazoa; phylum Chordata; class Chondrichthyes; order Rhinopristiformes; family Pristidae; genus Pristis; species Pristis pectinata. The sequence goes on from NC_067419.1 coordinate 29,031,873, forward strand.
CTATGGAGAAGGACAGTGTGGTTAGCAATGAGATGGCAGAAGTCTGTCTTAGCGGTGGATAAATACTTAGGGTCTGACTGTTATATCCCAGGCTGCTGTGGGGGAGGTAAAGTAGGAGTTTTCTGACAGAAATTTTCAAATCATCTCTGGTCACAGAAAAGGTATCAGACAACTGCAGGACAGTGAATGTACTACCTTTATTCATAAGGGTCAGCAGGGATCAGCCAGGTAACTACAAGCCAATGAGTCTTACATAAGTGATAGGGAAATTACTGGAAAAGACTCTGAGGGAAAGGATTAATCTGCTCATAGAGATTAACCAAAGGAATTCAGCGCAACTTTGTTAGAAGGAGCTCCAATCTAAATAATTTGTTTGAATTTTTTTTTGAAGAGTTAACCAAGCACGTCAATGAAGGTCGTGTGGTTGATTTAGGTTATATGGATTTCAGTAAGGCCTTTCACAAGATCCCATGTCTGAAATTGGCTTGATGATAGAAGGCAGAGGGTGATGGTTGAGGTTTGCTTTGTGATTGGAAGCCCTGTGATCTGAGGTGTGCTGCAAGGATGGGTGCAAGGAACATTGCAGTTTGTTATATAGTTAATGATCAAGATGTGAATGTAGGTGGTGTGATGAGTCAGTTCACTGATGACACCTACACTGGTGGTGTTGTTGACAGTGAGGAGGGTAAGCTACAGAATAACATTGAGATGGGCAGAGAAACAGCGGATGGAATTTAATCATGAAAAATGTAAGATGAGGCATTTTAGTCAGTCATACAGCAGAAAAACAGGGCCTCTGGCCTATCATGTCTATGTTGACCATCACGTACCTATCTGTACTAATCCCATTTACCAGCTCTTGGTCTGTAGCCTACTATGTCTTGGCTATTCAAACCCTCACCTTAAACTTATGCCCTCTGATCTTGAACACCTTTGCCATGGGGAAACATTTCTTACTACCTACTCTATCTATGCCTCTCATAATTCTGTAGACATCCATCAGGTCTCACGTCAGCCTCCTATTCTCCAAAGGAAACAATCCCAGTCTACTCAGTCTCTACTCAGAACTGAAACATTCCATCCCAGGCAAGATCCTGCTGAATCTCCTCTGTGCATTCTCTTCAGGAGCATTAATAAGGCTAGAATATACACAATACACAATAGTAAGACACTAGTAAGGACTGAGTAACAGAGAGGCCTTGGTGTAAATGTCCAGGGATCCCTGAGGGCAGTGGAACAGTTAGGTAAGATGGATAAGAAGACATATGGGATACCTACCTTCATTAATCAGGACATAGAACTTGAGAGTAGGGAGGATATGGTGTGACTATATAAAACATTAGTTAGGCCATAATTGAAGCACTGTCTGCAGTTTTGGTCACCTCATTAAAGGATATGCTTATATTGGAGAGAATGCAGGGGAGATTCACCAGGATGTTGCCTGGGCTGAAGAATTTCATCTGTGAGGAGAGACTGGACTGGCTGCATGGAGTGGAGGGGGTGAGGGAAGACCTGGTCAAGGTTTATAAAATAATGAGGGGTATGTAGTTATTGAGAAACCTATCCCCATATCGGAAGTGTCTATAGTAAGAAGACATAGGTTTAAGGTGAGGGGTAGGAGATTTAGAGGGATTTGAGGATATAGAAAGTGGTTGAAATCTGGAATGCACTGCCTGAGAGGCTGGTGGGAGCATGTAGACTCACATCATTTAAAAAGTATTTAGATGAGCACTTCAGTCGTAAAGACACAGAAGGCTGCAGTCCAAGTGCTGAAAAATGGGATTAGTATATATAGATACTTGATGTCTGGCAACAGTCATGGTGAGCCAAAGGGCCTGTTTCCATGCTGTATGATTCCAAGACTCTCTATCTATTTGTGACCAGACTACTTTCTTGACATTCCACTCCTTTCTCCAAAGCCTAGGTTTTCCTTTGTATCCATCCTAATCTTCACACATGCTCAAAGTCGGAATGAGTTCTGTTAAACAAGGTGCAAGTATGCCTCTCAGTCCAGAAAACAGTGGGTCTCTCTCATATTGATTCCTAACTTGCAGTTAGTGCAAGTTAAAGTGGGAAAAAAACAGTATGAGAGGATTACTCTCAAATATTTCAAAAGCAATCCTCTCATACTTTTATTTTAAAAGATTTAACTTAACTCCCACCATTCCATTTCTATCATTACTGTATGTTAGGTTTTTATTATGGTAGATTCTTTAAATATAACATATAACAAAATAGTAATTATTATCCTTGGGAAAAGATAAAGAAAATGGCAATATTTTAAACAAGAGTCACCTGATTCATGATAAAAATAGCTATGGACGATTGTATATGAAGTGGTGTATTACAAATCAATTTTTATTTTGAAAAGCAATCAATTAGACTTTAACTTGAATTGATTGCTCTTCAAAATAAAACTTTTCTTTGGAGAACCTATAATATACATGTTGGTACACATAAAAAAGGACCACTGTCTTATATCCATCTTTCTGCAGCACATAATCAATTTTTTTTACTGGTTTAATTTTTTTCTTAATTTATTCTAATTTATGGATCTCCACATGTGCAGTGGAATAGATGAGCAATTATTTCAGTATGTTGACTTTACTGAAAGGAGAAAAGCCTTAGCTGGTTTCAGTACAGATCCTCTATCATTGATGTTTTCGTGTTTTTACTGAGGCCTGGAAATTATGTGACTTTGTTCTGCCAGTGTCAGTGTGGCAGAGTGGAATTATGCCTGCTGAAAGTGAAACAGGCTGATCCCATTAGAAATTCCTGGGTCGGCCAACTTAAATAAAATTGGCTGAAGCAAGAATGGGAGCCTCACATAAAGCAGTGTTAGAGTAAAGCAGAGAGAAAAAAAATCACATGCTCACAGGAATTATAGATGGTGCAGAATTGAATGATGTTTTTGTATTGAATCAGTGGGCTATTTGATGCAAGGGCTTCCTGGCATTTGATTCTGTTGTATGAAAGTAAGTATCAGTGTAGGATTAGGATGTAATGGCAAGTCTAGAGACACCAGGGTTTTGATTATGATAATAAAAGGTTCAGTGGAATGAGGTAAGCCTTTGATGGGCACGGGCTTCCACACAACAATGTTCTCTTCATCCTTGAAGGTTTTCCAAATGAGTTTATATCCGTTAGTTAACAGCTGTTAGCACAGAATAAGCCAACATCATGAACAATGTCAATGATCAGGCTCTGTAGCTTTCCTGGGACATCTACCATCAATTCTTTCCTGCTTTCAAATTTTTGAAGCACACCAATTTGTGAGGCAGCGCTGAATGCAAACTGCAAGACAGCCTCCAGACCAAGGCAGAACATTTGACTTCCCAAGCCCTGGAACGAGGCACAGATTGGGGACTGTGGTTACTTTCTGTGCTACAGTGACATCTGTGAGCATTGCTTGAAGATGTAGCTAGAGTAGAAAACACAGTTCCTGCAAATTTTCATTCTTAAGTACAGTCTCTTAAAAAGCAATGGGGATAATCCTTTGAAACCTTGGCTCTCTATATCTTCCTGGATGTGTAGTACAAGGATGCTCTATCTCTCTATGGTTTCTGATTAATCCATTTTACCTTACAATCTCTTATTTCTTCTTTTCCTACAGCCTATAGATCATGTAAAATGAGAGTCTTATTGGGAAGACTGTTGTGCACCCCTCAGCACCCCCTAGCTCAGTAATTCTATTGAAAAAGAATGGATCCCAAGAGTGAAGTGAAGTGTGGGAGAAGTAAAAAATATATACATAATTCATGCAGTAAGTTCTGTATCATCTGTAACTCACAAGTAGCAAGGGTTATAGGTCCATGCCCAATCTACTGGCACTTGGCTTGACACATCAGTGCAGTACTGAGGGAATACTGCACAGTCAGAGATGCTATCTTTCAGATGAAAAGTTAAATCAAAGCACTGATCTCTCAATTCGATGCAAAAGATCCAATTGCTTTAATCTGAAGAGAAGCACAAAAGTTTTCTCAGTCTTCTGCTTGATAGATATCCCTCAATAAACAGTGTCAAAACATTGACCTAATTCTATTTTGTCCTGCAATAGGTTGTATGTGGTACTTAGAATTATAGAAAATTTATGGCAAAAAGGAGGCCATTCAGCCCATCTTGTCCATGCCAGTGGAAAGTACACATCTAAGCGCCGTTTAAGTGTGATGAGGGTTTCTGCCTCTGATAAGTTCTAAGCTCCCTGCTTTCCCATGAATGAAAAAGGTTTTCTACCTCTCCTCTCTAAACTTATCAGTTACATAAAACTATACCCCTTGGCTCTGCTCAAGGAAATTAGTCCTTCCTATTTTCTCTCTCTAGGATGCTCATAATTTAATACATCTCAATTAAGCCTCCTTTCAGCCTCCTCAGTTTCAAAGGAAACAACCATACCTTTGCAATGTTTCCTTAGAGCTAAAATCTTCCACCCTCGCAACATTGTCATAATTCTCCTCTGTACCTCCATCTTTCCTGTAATGTGATGACCAGAACCGTAGGCAGTGCTCTAACTAGTGTTGCATACATTAAGAGTATATTTAACAATATATTAAACACAACTGATAATCTTGTGTGTGAATGGCTCACCTCTGGATTTTTCTTCCAGGTCCCCTGCGCATATGAAAGGCTGACCTCAAAATTCTGACATGTACAAGGCCAATAAGTATGCTGGCCATGAACACTGAAGCAGGACCTAACTAGAGAGCTGAGGCCTACTTAGTTAAAGGGTAAAACCTGACTTCAGTAGAAACCATGAAGAAATGAAGTGAACTGCAGGAGATCAAGCAAACAACTACTGCACCTACTCTCATAAGCACACTCTTTGTGGAGCAAGAGTCCTACAACATTGTGAGCATAAATTGATTAAAAAGTTTGTATTATTGGGTTGAATGTGATACTTAAATAAATGGGAGACATCTACTCCATGAAACTAATATTGAACAGTAGGTTGTGGATTTAATCTCTGAAATGTCTCTCAAAAGAACAGCTGCAGTTTTACAAGGCAGATTGGAGAATTTTAATAATATGCAGCATTTTCTGACACGGAGGTACAATTAGAAATGAAAAAGATTTCCTAGGAAGTGAATGTGCACAAAACATATGATCACTGTGTGTAATAATTGTGAATGGTAAAATCCAAAGCAATTTCAAAATTAAAAAAATATGTAATGGTGATGGTGGCTGAGCTTGCTTCTACAATTTATTTCCATATTCTGTATGGTTAGTGTTCTTGGGAGGCATTTATTCATCTTCTCTTATTTATTTCAACATAACCTTTTTTTTGTACTTTATGCCTCTATTTATGAAGCCCTGGATCCCATATGCTTTACTACTGCTCTCTCAACATGTCCTGCCAATTTCTAAGATTTATGCATATACACAGCCCGGTCCCTAAAGCCAGATGATCACCTGGTTTAGTTGCCTGCCAGTTGACTGGTTTGGATTCTCTGTCTTCCCAAATGCTAATTGCAGTCATGTGCTTGTGAGGTTGCAAAATGGATGAGCAGTCTGATCACTTGACTTAAGGTTCTGGGACTTTGACTGAACAATCATGATCTTAAATTACCTGGAACTACTTACAGAAAATACCAATTCATGCACATCATTTTCCTTTTTTATTGCCTGTGGTCTTGAACTTCCTTTGTCATTTCATATATGCTGCTGATGTTTAGTTGAAGGTAGCAATAATCACTCCCTGTCCTATATAATGATCCTTGTTGTGTACTGGGTGTACTTGGAAAAAACATTTAAGAGCTGCAAGGATTTATGCTCATAATTCTTTTCCCCACCTATGAGGGTTTACTAACAATCAAAAAGTCCCAAGGAAACTGAAAAATAAATTAGATTTAATATAGTTATTTTGAAATGAATTCTGGACTGAATCATTGTTTATTAAGTTTATAGCAATTTTATGGCATATTTGCAAGGCAAAGACTGGAGCTGACTCTGCATCCTTATAGTACACAAAACCCAGAATCTTTCCACCCAACAGTTCGACTACCATCAAGCAAGTCACATAGCAACGTGATATATCCCACTGGGATCTACTTTAACCAAACCAATTTACTGTACCTGTGGAGTATCTAAACCATCACATGAGCTGTCAGATGCTGTCTTGTAACTGATGGGAAATAATAATGATACAAGCATTTGAAATCAGTTTTCCTTATGATTATTCTATCAAATACTTATCAATAGTTTGCAAAAGTTTTTTTTGAGATAACTTAGCAATCATTAGGTGAAACATTGACCATGCAATATTTTAAAATAGACAGCAAAACTGTCAGCTCCTTTTAGTTATCAGAGGATTTTTATTATCTCCACTGAAGTGAATAATACCACTAATACCAACAATTATACAAGACACAATCTGAATTTTTAACAGCCATCTGCTGAATATTAATAATTGGGCAATTTGCACATTATTCAACAAAATCCTTATTTTTATGTGACATCAGCTCAGAAGTAATTCAGGGGATTAAAATGTACCTGCTGGTGGTTCCAGCAAGTGAGAATCATTGGTTACGTCCTCCCCATGGTCAGCTGCTCTCTGATTTCTGTGCCTGAGCATAACTGCATGGAATTCAGAGAGGAGCTGAAGGTCAGATCAGTCGTTGAGCATCTGAGCTCCTGCTCTGCTGCTGGACTCTGCACAGCATCCGGGAGTGACAAATCTCAGAGATCAGATGCACTTTGGGATAGTGTATATATTTAAATGAGGTTGCTGACTTAAATTAAAGAGATAGATACAGGCAAAATGTTTGTTTATTTTTCTTCATTATACTCTGTTTTTAATTTGCCACTAGTAGTTTAAATTACTTTTAAGTAAAATTATTAATTTTAAATACATTTGAACTGTTAAATGTCTCTGATTATCAGAAATATATGTAAATTGTTCAAAGGCTGTTGACAGCTGTGAACTGTCAAATGCTATAAGGGTGCTTTGTGGTTTGGGCCTCAGGATCCACCCTGTGGAACAGCCATGATACTGAAGACTCAAGCTCAAACAGAACTGTGGAACTGTAAGTAGTAATTGCAACTGTAGGAATAGTGTAGCGGAGAGAGCAGGGTGCTGGGCCAGATTGATATGACCTGATCCGACAACTCATTATAGCTTGCAAAATGTAAAGGCTGAAAAATTATGTGGGCAAAAGTTTGCCAACATCATTTTAATCACACAATGTTATTTAATGAAACCCTAAGGTTCATATTCATATTTAATTCTATGTTTGAAATGTTGGAATAAGCATCAACTTATTTTGACAAGAAATAATGCATCTTTAAAACATGTAACTGGAAAATAATCTGATATGTATAAATTGATTTTTCTGTGAAATAACTTGATTCAATGATTTATTCTATCTTTTTACTCTACCCTGCGGAGTGAAGCTGCATTAATCTAAATGGAGCCACTGTTATTACTGAAACTGCTGGTACATCAGGAGATTATGTAGCTCTCACAAACAAATGGAGAAAGCTTCTACATGAAAGAGGATGCTGGAACGGGCACTAGGAGAAAGCAGCAACACTGATGGATAAACATTGTTTCCAGTTCCATTCTCATAATTGCCATTATGTCTTGGATTTCGTGGTCACTGGTGGAGCAATGGCATTTGCTTCTGACCTTGAAGAAAATTGTCAGCAAAGATCTAGATAAATATATGGTATGCACTTCCCCTTTTCTAGTGTAAGTTGCTGCCTAGCATCATTTCAAGCAGATCCCTGCTGTCTAGTAACAATGATTATTATCAAGCAGGCTAAACATTCATTTGCAATGGAGAGTCTCACAGAAGCAAACCATTTAATTCACAAATATTCTTCATGGAAATTAAAAATATATCCTTCTATGGTGACTCTCAATATACAGGAATCTGGCTGATCTTTAACCATCCCCTAAGATGACTTCATAAGCCATTCATTTGTCGTTAAGGTTAATGTTGTTAAGGTCAATGTTGGTAAGGTTAACGTTCTAGAGCATGTGGATATCAAGAGAGAGGATGTGTTGGAGCTGTTAGAAAATATTAGGACAGATAAGTCCCCAGGGCCTGACGGAATATTCCCCAGGCTGCTCTGAGAGGCGAGGGAGGAGATTGCTGAACCGTTGGCTAGGATCTTTGAGTCCTCGTTGTCCACGGGGATGATACCGGAGGATTGGAGGATGGCAAATGTTGTCCCCTTATTCAAAAAAGATAGTAGGGATAGTCCATGGAATTATAGACCAGTGAGCCTTACGTCTGTGGTGGGCAAGCTGTTGGAAAGGATTCTTAGAGATAGGATCTACGAGCATTTAGAGAATCATGGCCTGATTGGGGACAACCAGCATGGCTTTGTGAAGGGCAGATCATGTCTCACAAGCCTGATAGTGTTCTCTGAGGAGGTGACCAGGAAGATTGATGAGGGTAGTGCAGTAGATGTAGTCTACATGGATTTTAGTAAGGCATTTGACAAGGTTCCACATGGTAGGCTTCTTCAGAAGGTCAGAGGGCATGGGATCCAGGGAAGCTTGGCCATGTGGATTCAGAATTGGCTTGCCTGTAGAAAGCAGAGGGTTGTGGTGGAGGGAGTGCACTCAGATTGGAGGGCTGTGACTAGTGGTGTCCTACAAGGATCGGTTCTGGGACCTCTGCTTTTCGTGATTTTTATTAATGACTTAGATGAGGGGGTAGAAGGGTGGGTTGGCAAGTTCGCAGACAACACAAAGGTTGGTGGTGTTATGGATAGTGTAGAGGATTGTCAAAGACTGCAAAGGGACATTGATAGGATGCAGAGCTGGGCTGAGAAGTGGCAGATGGAGTTCAATGCAGAGAAGTGTGAGGTGGTACACTTTGGAAGGACAAACTCCAAGGCAGAGTACAAAGTTAATGGCAAGATTTTGGGTAGTGTGGAGGAGCAGAGGGATCTGGGGGTTCACATCCACAGATTCCTGAAAGTTGCCTCACAGGTGGATAGGGTATTTAAGAAAGCTTATGGGATGTTAGCATTCATAAATCATGGGACTGAGTTTAAGAGCCGCGAGGTAATGATGCAGCTCTACAAAACTCTGGTTGGACCACACTTAGAATACTGTGTCCAGTTCTGGTTGCCTCATTATAGGACGGATGTGGAAGTGTTGGAAAGGGTGCAGAGGAGATTTACCAGGATGCTGCCCAGTTTAGAGAGTATGCATTATGAGGAGAGACTAAGGGAGCTAGGGCTTTACTCTTTGGAGAGAAGGAGGATGAGAGGAGACATGATAGAGGTGTACAAAATATTAAGAGGAATAGATAGAGTAGATAGCCAGCGCATCTTTCCCAAGGCACCAATGCTCAATACAAGAGGGCATGGCCTTAAAGTAATGGGTGGGAAGTTCAAGAGAGATATCAAAGGAAGGTTTTTTTTTACCCAGAGTGGTTGGGGCGTGGAATGCGCTGCCTGGGGCGGTGGTGGAGGCAGGTACATTGGTCAAATTCAGGAGATTGCTAGATAAGCATATGGAGGAATTTAAAATAGAGGGATACGTAGTAGGAAGGGCTTAGATAGTCTTAGGCGAGGTTTAAAGGTCGGCACAACATTGTGGGCTGAAGGGCCTGTATTGTGCTGCACTGTTCTATGATTCTGTGATTTGTACCAAACTACTTCACCAAAATCCTAACCTGTACCTTCTTTAGATACACTGCAGCAATTCAGCACAGCCTTCCCAAGGGCAACTGGGGATGCTCAATGCTTTGGCCTTGCCAGTGATACGCATGTCGACAAACAACTTGGTTCTTTTTAAAAAAGTATTTAAAGTACTTTTCAACGTTTTATATATTTCACTAAGTGCATGATAAAGTTTGAAGCATACACATATCAGGTAGAAGCAGAAATTGTGTAATGGACATTTTGTAATAATTTCATAATTTTAACCAATACATTTTGAGATAGCATCCCCACACATGAATTTAGTATTTCAGGGATACAAACTGGTAAATAAGAAACCATTGACAAATTCAATAATACTTCCAGAATCAAAGTGTTGCATTTTCAGGTCATCTTACAGTAAGAATAGTTCATAAACTTTTTATTTATTCATGATTTACCATGATTGCAGTGGAAAAGCCTGCAAACCAACACAGCCTGAGGAGGAGGGACAAATCACTGACAGCAACCATTGGATTCCATACAAAATTACAAGTATATGGATATTTGTAAGTTGCCATCAGCTTCGTAGTGCAATGAGAATGAAGATAACTTTACCATCTCTATGGCTTAAAAGTTCAGGTCAATGTGTTTCCAGAAATGGGAAAAATGAGCATCTGATAAAGTGATGATTCAGATAACACATTCACTCTATACAAAGATTCCTAGTGTTGAGGCATATATTCCCTTGCCCTGGATTAATGAATAGATTCACTTGCTCCTACAGCCTAATCTGGAAATCTTTCCCACCCAATAATTCCACAGATAACACTATGGCAGTGAGCAGACTTGATATTCCCCTCCATAGCTCATCTCTCTGAAACATATAACAGATTGCACTGCTTTAAATATTTAAAAGAATGGATTTGGTTATTGACCTGTTTGTGGCTTCTACAAAGGTTACCACTTTTTCTGACACAACAGCCACTGCCCTTTCAATTATTTAATTACATAGGAGACACTTCTGTGATATGTGATAAGACTTTATAAAATCGTATCTTGTTCTTTAAAATTCAAATAATTTAATTGAGATGAATTATAGCTCCCAAAACTGGGTGGATTGTGGTCAGGTGGTATGATAACATTTTACAAATGTCAAATTTGGCCCCTGGCCCAATTCTGATCTGTCCATTTCTGGGTTTGCTGAACATGGGACAAAGAACTACAAGCTAAACTATTCCCAAGTGATTGCTAGAAATTTATTTTTTTAAAACAGACAGACAGCGTCTGACTTAACCCACTTTTCAGGTCTGACTGAACCCACTTTTCAGGTCTGACTGTGGCTGGCTATGTTTTCCAGGCTTCAGGAAACCCAGCAGCTGACAGGAGGCAAGGGAAGCTGTGGGGAGAATGTAACTGATCTTATAGATCAAGAGGAGTAGGTGATCTCTTTCAGAGTCTGAAGCTCTGTCCAGTTAGTACCCCTGTAATACAAAGATCACTGAAGTTAGGCATATACCTCTCCCCTCTCCCCTGGCCCCTGTGGTCATGAATCATAACCGCACCCCAAATTTACACTATCCTGTTCTGGATAAATGGGATGCCTGTCAGAAATTCCACTACCCTGTCTCGACAAGCCATCACATTAGTATCCTCTGGCACCCCTGGTTTCGATATTTTTTGAAGCATTCCTGCATGTTAAAAATACAAGGAAATGGTCAAAGATGTATATAAAAACAAAGGGTAAAGTGATAAATAGGTGTGATATTTATGACATGTACTAATATTTGTGTAAAGGATTTAGGAATGAGTTAAATTGATGTATTTGAATTTATTCTAATGAGTCCACAAAGGATTAAAATTCAATTCAAAGCTGAAGCTAAGAAAGAGTTGCATTGACAAGCAAGACATATCAAACCACTGAAGTTGCATTCCTTACACTCTGGGACAATTGCAGATCATTATCCTGAGTCAAGAGTTCACATCTAATACTGGTGGAATGCCGTCCTTTCTACTGAGCTCTGTAGGGATTAGTTGATAGTGGAGCGATGGGCTAAGCACTGAGCTAGGAATAACGACACGTTGTTGGTGGGTTGAACTCAAGACTGGTTTATTTGAATCTTGCCACGCTGGCTTTTAAGCAGTTAAGTTCCCGCGCTTGATGTGTGGCGATGACGGCAGAGGTGCACCAACTGAACCTCTTCCCACGCGCGGGCTTTCTCCCCTTGCTGTTGAAGAAGGCCCAGCGCCATTTTGTGGGTGGCCTGTCTGCCAACTCATGCGTCGACTTCGGAGCCGGTTTGCTTGCGAAGGTGTGTTGCCACATAACCACCCCCCCCACACCCCCCCTCCCAACCAGAACCGGCGATAAACCCCCAAAGTCCACAGCCTGGATCAGTTGCTGTTTGGGTGGTCTGCCTCTGCGCCGCGAAGCCTGAACCTTGACCGGCTGCGCCAAGTCCACATGGGCTGGTTTGAGCCGGTCCACCGTGAAAACCTCCTCTTTCCCCCCAATGTCTAGAATGTACATAGACCTGTTGTTCCTGAGCACCTCGAACGGCTCCTCATACGGCCACTGTAGCGGTGTCCAGTGTGCGCCCCTCTGTACAAATACAAACTTACAGTCCTGCAGGTCTTTGGGTATGCAGGTGGGGATCTGTCCATGCCGTGAAGTCAGTACGGGGGCCAGGTTGCTGAGCCTCTCACGTAGCCTGTCCAGGACTGCCGTGGGTTCTTCCTCTTACCCCCTTGGGGCTGGCAGGAACTCTCCTAGGACGACCAGGGGTGCGCCGTACACCATCTCGGCCAACGAGGTGTGCAGGTCCTCTTTGGGTACTGTGCAGATTCCGAGCAGGACCCAGGGGAGCTCATCCACCCTGTTAGGCCCTTTCAGGAGGGCCATGAGAGCCGATTTCAAGTGACGGTGGAAACGTTCCACTAGTCCATTCGACTGTGGGTGGTAGGCAGTAGTGTGTGTAACCGTGCTCCCAACAGGCTGGCCGCAACCAACCACAGGCTGGAGGTGAAGTGGGCGCCTCTGTCGGAGGTAATGTGGGCCGGTACCCCAAAGCGTGTTACCCAGGTTGCGATCAGCGCTCGGGTGCAGGAATCAACGGAGGTGTCAGTGAGCGGGGCCGCCTCTTGCCATCTCGTGAACTGGTCTACCATAGTTAGGAGGTACCGCGCTCCTCTCGACACTGACAGGGGCCCCATGATATCTACATGAATGTGGTCGAACCTCTGGTGGGTGGGTTCGAACTCCTGTGGCAGGGCTTTGGTGTGCCGCTGCACCTTGGCTGCTTGACACTGCAAGCACGTTTTGGCCCATTCACTGACCTGTCTGCGAAGGCTGTGCCACACGAACCTGCTGGAGACCATCTGGACGGTTGTCCTGATGGATGGGTGCGCCAAACCATGTATGGAGTTGAAAATTCGCCGCCGCCAGGCTGCCAGGATGATGGGGTGAGGTTGGCCGGTAGCCATGTCACACAGGAGGGTCCTCCCACCTGGGCCTACTGGGAAGTCCTGCAGCTGCAAACCCGAGACTGCGGTCCTGTAGCTGGGCAACTGGTCGTCTGCCTGCTGTGCCTCCGCTAGCGCTGCATAGTCCACCCCCTAGGACAGGGCCTGGATAGCTGGTCTGGAGAGGGCGTCCGCTATGACATTGTCCTTTCCCAAGACATGCTGGATGTCCGTCGTGTACTCAGAGATGTAGGACAGATGTCGCTGCTGGCAGGCTGACCAGGGATCGGACACCTTCGTGAACGCGAAGGTCAATGGTTTGTGGTCCATGAATGCAGTGAACGGCCTGCCCTCTAAGAAATACCTGAAATGTCGGATGGCCAGATATGGTGCCAACAGCTCCCGGTCGAAAACACTGTACTTGAGTTCGGGTTGCCACAGGTGCCTGCTGAAGAACGCCAGGGGTTGCCAGCGCCCCTCGATGAGTTGCTCCAGCACCCCACTGACTGCCGTGTTGGATGCGTCCACTGTGAGGGCGGTTGGAACGTCCGTTCTGGGGTGCACCAGCATTGCGGCATCTGCCAAGGCTTCCTTGGCTTTGATGAAAGTGGCTGCAGCCTCTTCGTCCCAAGTAGTGTCCTTGCCTGTACCCGACAATCAGGGTGAACAAAGGGCGCATGACATGGGCTGCTGAGGGGAGGAAACGGCGGTAGAAGTTGACCATACCCACGAACTCCTGCAAGCCTTTGGCTGTGTTGGGCCGGGCGAAGTGGTGGATCGCGTCTACCTTGGCGGGCAGGGGCGTTGCCCCGTCTTCGGTAATCCTGTGGCCCAGGAAGTCGATGGTGTCGAGTCCGAACTGGCATTTGGCTGGGTTGATCGTGAGGCCAAAATTACTCAGGCAGGAGTAGAGCTGGCGGAGGTAAGACAGATGCTCCTGACCATTTCTGCTGGCTATGAGGATGTCGTCCAAATAGCTGAACGCGAAGTCCAGGTCGCGTCCCACCGCATCCATTAGCTGCTGGAACGTCTGTGTGGCATTCTTCAGGCCGAATGGCATTCAGAGGAACTCGAACAGGCCGAATGGGGTAATGAGTGCTGTCTTGGGGTGTCTTCAGGGTGTACTGGGATTTGATGGTATCCCCAGACGAGGTCCACCTTGGAAAAGACGCTTGCTCCATGCAGGTTTGCTGCAAAGTCGTGTATGTGCGGCATGGGGTAGCGGTCTGGGGTTGTAGCCTCATTCAGTCGACGGTAGTCGCCGCATGGTCTCCAGCCCCCGGCTGCTTTGGTCACCATGTGTAGGGGGGAAGCCCATGGGCTGTCTGACCTTCGTACGATCCCCAATTCCCCCATCCTCTTGAACTCCTCCTTCGCCAGGCGGAGCTTGTCTGGGGGAAGACGTCTTGCGCGGGTGTGGAGGGGTGGTCCCTTGGTCGGAATGTGGTGCTGTACTCTATGTCTGGGTATGGTTGCTGTGAACTGCGGTGCCAGAACTGATGGGAAGTCCGCCAGGATTCTGGTGAATTCGTTGTCTGACAGCGTGAAGGAGTCCAGGTGTGGAGCCGGCAACTTGGCTTCGCCCAAAGGGAACGTCTGGAAAGTCCTGGCATGGACCAGCCTTCTCTCGTGCAAGTTGACCAGTAGGCTGTGAGCTCGCAAGAAGTCCGCTCCCAGGAGTGGTTGGGCCACGGCGGCCAGTGTGAAGCCCCACGTGAACCAGCTGGCACCGAACTGCAGCTGCACTGTGCGGGTGCCGTAGGTGCGTATCGTGCTGCCATTTGCAGCCCTCAGGGTGGGTCCCTGCTCCCTGTTGCGGGTGTTGTAGCCCGTCAGGGGTAAGACGCTAATTTCTGCTCTGGTGTCGACCAAGAAGCGGCGTCCCGACTGTTTGTCCCAGACGTACAAGAGGCTGTCCTGGTGGCCAGTCGCCGTAGCCATTAGCGGTGGCTGGCCTTGGCGTTTCCCGAGAACTCGCAGGGCGGGCGACACTGGCGGGCTTCTGCGCCCCACCGCTGGTGGTAGAAAAACCACTGTACAGTGGCCTCCTCACACCTGCCTCTGGGTTGTGTGCGCTCCGTTGCCGGGCCTGGTCTGTCCTGGTGTTGGGCACGTGGCTTGGTAATCTGCCCGCTTTCCCTCCTGGCTTTCCACAGCACGTCTGCCCGGGCCGCTACCTTCTGGGGGTCACTGAAATCTGCATCGCCCAGTAGCAGATGTATGTCCTCGGGCAGTTGCTCTAGGAACGCCTGCTCGAACATGAGGCAGGGCTTGTGTCTGTCAGCCAGGGCCAGCATCTCGTTCATTAATGCCGATGGCGGCCGGTCCCCCAAACCGTCCAGGGTGCAGCAAGCGGGCACCGCGCTCCCATCGTGGGAGGCCAAAGGTCTGTATGAGCAGCGCTTTGAATGCTGCATACTTGTCTTCCTCCGGGGGCGACTGTATGAAATCCTCAACCTGGGCGGCTGTCTCCTGGTCAAGGGAGCTCACCACGTAATAGTAACGCGTGGAATCAGAAGATACCTGCCAAATCTGGAACTGGGCCTCTGCTTGGTCAAACCACAGGCGTGGTCACAGCATCCAGAAGGGTGGCAGTTTCAGCGAAACTGCGTGAATGAAGAGTCGATCATCTTCGGTCCAAATCCTGTTTGGACCGTCAGGGTCACCAATGTAGCGATGGGCTACGCACTGAGCTAGGAATAATGACACATAGTCGGTGGGTTGAACTTGAGACTGGTTTATTCAAATCTTGCCACGTTGGCTCTTAAGCAGTTAAGTTCCCGCACTCGATGCGCGGCGATGATGTCAGAGGTGCGCCAACCAAACCTCTTCCCACGTGCGGGCTTTCTCCCCTCGCTGTTGAAGAAGACCCAGCGCCATTTTGTGGCTGGCTTGTCTGCCGACACGCGCGACGACTTCGAAGCCGGTCTGCTTGCGTCGAAGGTGGGTCGCCACAATAGAACGGTTTAATTAGCTGTCCTGCTTCCCAAACTTTGGTTGACTGAGGAGGTAGCAGGAAGAGTCCTGTTCTCCTGTATTGTATGAAAACAAGGGGCATGCAATAATGAAGGATTCAAGGAGGCAATTCAGTCATTTGGGAGAAAGACAAAAAAGGTAATATACACGAGGACTCAATGGATATGTCCCAAACCTTTGAAAACTCTGGAGGCTCAGGATGACTTCCAGAAATTCAACATATACAATTTTTTTTCTGAATTGCTTCAAAGAATTTGAGTGGAGTTGTACCAGGTTCCCAATAAATCACTGACCACCCCCCAACCCCCCCCCCCCCCAGAATGTCTTTGACACCTGCTGGTCTGTCCATTCTAAGTACTAGAAGGAAGTTGGGGAAATGAGAATTTGCATGCTATCCAGAGAACATAGAACACAGACCAATACAGCACAGGAACAGGCCCTTTAGCCTACAATGTCTGTGCTGACCATGATACAATTTTAAATTGCACATCTGCCTGCATGTGGTCTATATCCCTCAATTCCCTACCTACTCATGTGCCTGTCTAAATGCCTCTTAAACCTTGCTATCTTATCTGCTTCCACAACCCCCACTGGCAGCACGTTCCAGGCAGTTACCACTCACTGTGTAAAAAACATGCCGCATAAATCTCCTTTAAACCTTCCCATCTCACCTTAAAGCTCTTCCCTCTAGTATCTGACACTTCCACCCTGGGAAAAAGACTTTGACTATCTACCCTCTCTCTGTCTCTCATAATTTTAGATATTCTATCAGGTTGCCCTACAGTCTCCCTTGCTCCAGAGAAAACAATCCAAGTTTGTCCAACCTCTCCTTATAGCTAATACTTACTTTCTAATCCAGGAAACTTCCTGGTGAATCTCTTCTGCACCCTCTCCAAAGCCTTCACGTTCTTCCTGTGATGGGGTGACCACAACAGCACACAATACTCCAAATGTGGCCTGACCAAAGTGTTATACAGCTGCAACATGACTTCCCGACTTTTATACTCGACACTCCAACCAATGAAGGCAAGTACACCTTCTTTACCACCCTATGTACTTGTGTTGCCACTTTCAGGGAGCTATGGACTTCCACCCCAAGATCTCTCTGTACATCAATGTTGCTAAGGGTCCTGCCAATTACTGTATCCCTTCCTCTTAAAATTTGACTTCCCAAAATGCAACTCCTCACACTTATTTGGATTAAATACCATTTGTCATTCCTCTGCCCTCATTTCCAACTGGTCAATATCTTCTGAATCCTTTGACAACCTCCCTCACTATCCACATGTACCTCAATTTTTATGTCGTCTGCAACCTTACTAATCACCCTCACCTGCCCTGGAAGAAAGTCCAATGATCCATATACTCGAAGCTCTCCCCTCTGCACCAACCCCTTAGCCATGCATTTAACTATACCAGCTTCCTATTTCTTGCCTTGCTAACATGTGGCACAGGGAATAAGCCTGAGATTACAACCCTAGAGGTCCTGCTTTTTAACTTTCTGCCTAACTACCCAAATTCCCTTTGCAGGACCTCATCCCTCTTCCTGCCAATGTTGTCAACACCATTATGGACCATGACCACTGGCTGCTAGAACGCCCAGTGCCTGCTCAGAGACATTCTTGATCCTGGCACCAGGGAGGCAATACACTATCCTGAAGCCTCGCTCACGGATATCAATATATATCCCTAACGATATTGCTCGCCTAGTCTTTGTCCTACCTTGCTGTACAACAGAGCCAGTCATGGCGCCACTGATTTGGCTGCTTTTGTCATTTTCTCCCCCCAACAGTATCCAAACAGTATACTTGTTTGAGAGGGGAACAGCCACAGGAGAATTCTGCACTACTGCACCCATCTATCTGACTGAACCTTTGGCATGACCACCTCCCTGAAGCTCCTGTCTATAACACTTTCTGCCTCCTAAATGCTCCTCTGATCCATGTGGTCTGAGAGGAGCTGCAGCTGGATACACTCCCTTCACACACAGTCATCAGGGACACTTGAATCCTCCCTGATCTCCCACATCTCACAGGAGGAGCACACCACTCCAGTGACTGCCATCACTGCCGCTTTTAACAACGCAAGGAAAATGAAAAATCCTACTTTGCCGTATTGCTGCTCACCCTCATCAAAGCCCGGTGTTCGCCAAAGGCTGCACTTTGATCTTAGCAGCAGCCCTTCGAAACTCAACATTGTCCTTCTCAAAATCAAAATGGCCACTCCACTAGATTTTGCCTCCCTATTATTCACTGCTAGGCCTTAAAATAAGAAACCACACAGCTCCCCACCTAATGCATACACCTGATACATACATTTTAAACAGTCTCTGATGCTCATCCTCCTTTCTAGGCCTCACAGTAACAAAACAGAGGATAGAATATGGTGGCCAGTTAAATCAGGACCCTGCAAACAAATCTTTTTGTGCCCCCTCAGAATTGTGGCAGGTATTTTCTCTACATGTGTGTGTTAAGATCAAATTCTAACTCTGCATGCCTTCTGCACCAAGATTTGTTCAGGTAATTGATGAAGATATAGGCACAAACCCACCTTTCATCTCATGGAACAGTAATAAAAGCAATAGAGTTATTTTGCAGTATTGGGAAGGATTCTTTCTTAACTTTTTTAGGTGATTGAGAGACAGATAAATCCAAAGATTCCCAAGGTTATGCTGACCATTCATTTCAGGACTTGACAATCTTGATCTGCTTTCATGCTGACAGATTCAAAGCAAATGTATCCCGCTGATATGTTTGGCATGCTTTAATATTTTATTTACAGGAGAGCATTTTAAGGTGAACTGTTTTAGTAATCTGTACCTTCAATTGCTGTCTGTAAAATAAGCAGCTCAACAATTCATGGCCCAGAAGTTCAACTACACTGTTTTTTTTTGGTGTTAAAACATTGTGTCTCCCCCTCAGGCTGTTCTAAAAAGGTCTATAAAGATCATAATATTCAACAGCAGTTGTGTTGTTGGTCTCTCTCATGTAATACCACACTGTTGCAGAAACAGTGGGTGTTACAGCAAAACTCTAACTGAATTTCACCCAGCTACCAGCACTTAACCACGTAGTTGTGACCTCATCCACCAGGCCTTACAGACGCACAGTGCCACCAGCACTTCCAGCTGCTGCACCAGTGATTCCAAAGTACAGGGAGCG
The DNA here is from genome assembly GCF_009764475.1 of Pristis pectinata. Taxonomy (NCBI): domain Eukaryota; kingdom Metazoa; phylum Chordata; class Chondrichthyes; order Rhinopristiformes; family Pristidae; genus Pristis; species Pristis pectinata. The sequence goes on from NC_067419.1 coordinate 29,051,066, forward strand.
TGTTGCCTTTCTCCCATTCCATTTACTGCTTCCCCGATCTCTCCAATTTGGGCTGCTCTTTGTGCCTCTCTTCCTCTCCCCATGCCTTTATTAATGCACCAGCTTACTCACGCACACATTGACTCAGTAAAGCACCATGGCCCTAACTCCATTAATCCCCCCACATCCAGACTCTGGCACTCATAACTATTCCACGTAATTTTCCAAGAAGACCACTATGACATGTCTATTGAACCACCTCTCCCAGTTATTCTCTATTGCAAATGAAAATCTCAAGGAACAGGTGCTCCAGCCCAAAGTGGCCCATCTGAGAACAGCAGGCTGACTCCTTTGGAGGAGACAGTGCTGGAGCCAGGTGCTGAGGCAAGTGAGCTGTAGGCACCAGGAGAGTTGTAGCTTAGACATGATTTTAACATAATCTCACTCTTCAATGAAGGTATCTTTACTGGAAGGGAGTGCATCCATAAGCAAGAGGCATGCTCGGCGATGAGACATAATACTTGCAGGTCAGCATTGCTTCAGGGCTATTTAACCTGCTGAGCCTTTTCTTTTTAGGCTTTCCTCAAAGTGGTTGGGAACAGAGCCATGAGCCAGTGCAGTAGGAGATGGCAACATTGGCTGCAGCAGTAGAATAGGACCCCACTGTGTTAGTTCCACTGGAGTAGCAGCTTAGGTACTTGTTCTTTGAGGGAAAAAGAGGGGCATGTTTCACGAGGGGAGTCATCTGGCACTAGCAGGCTGTAGTTAGGCAGGATGGAAGGAGGCTGAGTTCAAGCAGTAGGACTGACTTGGAGGGTTAAATGAACCCCATTATAGGGAGGAATTTAACAGGAGGCTTCTTGAGAAGCTAGTCTAAATGCTTTCTAGCTTGTCATACCGGCTCTTTGAGATGATCAGGACTGTGCAGGAGTGCACATCCACATTCTCTCAGGAGCTGGTGCAGTTCCAGAAGAACCTCTGCTTCACATTGGAAGTAATTCCAGGCAATGGAAACATGGTGTCTGAGGGAGCAGGTTTGAGGCACACTTCCTCCTTCCAAAGCTCTGCTAACCCTGTCCAACAACACACAACTTCCAGGGACCAGAGACTGTTGGTCTGCAGGACACTGGTGCTGCTACTAGGGAACAGACGGCCAAGATCTATCAGTTGTCCTTTGGTGAGGTACGATGAAAGCTCTGCAATCTGGGCAACAAAAGATGTGTATGTCATTGTCTGCCCAATACCACAAAAGTGCAGTTGACATTGTGGGAGCAGAGAATCCTCTCCCATTTCCGGATGTCAGGGTTTCTCTGCAGACACTGACTGTGTCTCAATTGTAGTGTATCCAAGTCTGCTTCCCATTCTGCAGACACGACAGTTGGTAACTTGCAGCCTGGAGTTGACCCACCAAGGGCACAACCTCACCAGGAGCATTCTGACAGGACATCTGTATCTCTGAGTCAAGAATAACTATAGCCAGGCTGCAATCACACTGCAGCACAGTGACAGTATTTCCAAACCCCTATGAAAAAAGAGCAAAACCAAGGTGCCCCAGAGGCACTCCGATTTTGATTCAAACATGTATTCCATTTATGCAGCTCATGATCATTGAAGCTACTTAAGTTAACCAACTGCAGAGTCTGCTCATGCTTTTCATCATTCAGATCCCTAACCTTAATCAACCAAGGTAAGTCAGCCAAAGCCATTGGAATGTTTGTGCATTGTCACAAAGTGCAAGATGGTGTCCATGTAAATAGATACAAATTGTACCATATTGCCATGGCTGAAAGATTATAAAGCTCCTTTTTTATGGGATTCTTATCCAATCCTGTGATAATTTTCACACAATCATTTGAAGGAGAGAATTTTGTGTTTAACGGTGTGAAACTAATCTAGGGTGCCATGAAATTACCGGACTCCTGTATGGAGTTTGCCCTCAGAGTAATCAATGCTGCCATCACAGCCTGTTATCGTTGAGCTCCCCTGCAGCACGATGCTTTTATGTTAATAATAGTGGACATGCGATTTTTTAAAATTATTATAGAAACATGATTTCTTCAGAATTATCCAGGTGTACAGCATAATGCTAGGATGATCTCAGAAGACAGTAGCCAGTGAATTGAGATGCCTTTGGAAATGCAAGGATTATCTCAAATCAGTGATTACATTGATGGATGTTGAACATTAGAAGTTCATGCCGCATCTCAGGTCTTCCTGCCCGATTTGAAAAATCATTGTTTTTTGAAGAACAGCAGAACGTAGTGATGGATATACCTACTTGAAACACATTGGTGCACAGCTCCAGTATCGTGCTCCTTTTGCAGAGGCTTTGTGGGGGCATTCTGAACTGAGTGTGCTTGTAAAGTTATGAAGTTAGGTGTAATTTAATAGATTGATTGAACAAATTGGTTGCATTATTAGAAATTTAGCTCCAATTTCAAATGAGATTAACAAAGTACCAAGTGAAGCAAAGAGTATTTGCATCTTCTGCCAGAGTATTCTATTGAATCAATAGGTGTTTATTAAGTGGCCTTCTGACCTCATTGAGGCAGTCCTGTTACTTGGGATGCTTCTGATCCCAAATATCCAATAGTCTACTTGACTGCAAGGAGAGGATCAGCAGCCACAACAATTGGAGCACCATGGTAAACAATGACCTGGAGGAAGAAGAAGACAATAGCTTCATGACGAACAGTTCACCCACTTGATGGGCATCTGCAAGGTTTGTTAATGGGTAGAGCTGTTTGCCTGGAATGGAAGGCTTTAGTTACAAGGAGAGATTGGATAGACTGAGTTTGTACTCAGTGGAACATAGGAGGATAAGGGGTGACCTTATATAGGTTTGTAAGATTACGAGGGACATAGATAGAGTAGATAGAGTCTTTTCCCCAGTGTAGGGGATCTAAACTATAGGGCATAGGTTTAAAGTGAGACGGAAGACATTTAATGGAGATCTGACGGGTGGGTTTTTCACCTAGAGAGTAAAGGTTATGTAATGAGCTGCCAGAGGAAGAGCTAGAGGCAGGTACAATTATAATGGTTAAAAGATATTTGGACAGGTACTTGGATAGGAAAGGAATAGAGAGATACAGACCTAATAAAGCAAATGGGATTAGCGTACAGAGGCATCACCGTTGGCATGGACAAGTTGGACCAAATGGCCCATTTCTGTGCTGTACAGCTCTATTACTGTAATTGGGAACCAGAGGGGGAAAAAGCTTCCTTGACTGAAGTCAGATCTGCCATAAAAGAAGATGGTTGAGATCACTTGAATGAGCAAAGAAAGTTGCTAATTTAGCAATTTAAATGAAGACATACATATGACAGGACAGCAGTCAGTTGATCTGAATGAATAACTATAAGTGTGTATAAAATTGAAGGAACTTTCTCACATCTTAAGTGAATGTGGTACAAGCTATATGTACTGGAAGAAAGAGAAACATTAAACTGTACATAATTTTGCAGGAAGATGCAGGTCAATAGATGGCGTGTCATTTCTACCAAGCATTACAAGACAATATCAGAAAAAAAATGAATCCTGCATTCCACATGGGAATATAAATGACTAGTGTATTCAGCAGGATTAAAATATAACATGAAGATAAAAAAAACTATAGGTGCATCAGTTGTAATATTTAATAAGAGAATAAGATAAATTCATCTGAATGAAATGCTGTATTATTTAATAGATCAAAAGCTTCCTTTCATTCTAATCTGTTTTTATAATAATTTCAATAATAATGTCACACAGCCCATTTTAAATGCATGTTTGTAAAGTGAATTCACACTGAATCCACCTCTAATCTTAATAATTCATGGGCTTTGTGGCACTTCATCTTGTTATTTTGCATTAATGACTGACAACAGTGTTATTGCTGTGGTGATGTGCATAAATTCTTGCTGCAGCTGAAGAGCTGCGGATGTGGTTGGATTCAGTCTTTAATTGGCCATGTGGACTGCAATTGTTCATGGCCTAAGTATGTACATTCTGTTGTATCCACACACAAATTCATGCATATATAAAATCTTTTTTCTTAGTTGTGGGAGAGGGTAACATCTGTTCTGTATTTTGATTTTAGAAACACGTGAAAATTCCAGACTGCACTGAAGCACAGCAGGAGCATTAAGAAAATGGAATTGTCTGACAACTTTATCTTTATTACTTGTTCTCTGGCTGTCCACTCTCTTCATCTACTTACCCTCTCTCAGATGATTGTAAGCACATTTTTTTTTAGCATGCCCTATGTTACTTGGCAAATTAGGTAACTTATAAGTGTATACACATTGTGTGCACAGAATTGACAACGTAGATTTGACAGTTTTATTTATTAAGTTTTTAAGGCGTGGTTGTCTCTAGCAAGATTCCCATTTATTGTCTTTGAGAAGGTGGTGGTGAGCCACTTTATTGAACTATTTTAGTCGATCTGGTGAGGGTATTCACACAATGCTATTGGTTTGGGAGTTGCTGGATTTAGACCCAGTGATAAAGAAAGATTGGTGATATATTTCCAAGTCAGGGGAGACCTTGCAGGAGGTGGTGCTCCCATATCCTTGTCTCTCTTGGTGGTAAGGGTCAAAGCTTTGGGAGGTGTAGTCAAATGCTGATAACTGTGAGATATTGATCTCAATTCTTCTGTACCATTGATTTGGTTCCAACTTCCATGGGATTGCAATGATCCAATAAATAGCATACATTACTTAAACACAAAAAGCCTTTAGTGTTTAGCAGCAAGAGGAAAATAATCACCTCATCCCCATTCTTTGAATGAATCCTCAAAGGCTTGCAGGTTTGTTGCTGATACAGCCAACTATTTCAGAAGAACTATACTCATTCAGTGGGATGAGGAGATTAATTCTGTTTCATCTGCAGAACATATTAGGGCTGGGGCTGAACCCAGAAACTTCTGTTATTAGTTTCCAACTAACTTGTTGGACTGAAACAGACAGGTGCATGAACAGGTGTTCAGTATGGTAGGAAGAGCTGGAAGTTTGCAAAGCATGGTAACCTGCCACTAAGGGTTGGTGGGGGGAGGGTGGTGTTGAGGCAAAGGCTCTGGTCTGCCCTTGATGATTTTTTCCCTAGAATCAAGGAACAAATTCACTATGTGTACCTGATTGAGGAAAAATGTCTTCAGAAAAACTCTTCCCCAAAAGGCAGTAACAGAGATCTGCCACCTCCTTCCACAGCTGCAACCACAGAGCAGTGCCTGGCCAGCACATCCCAGACTACTGCATCAAGAAGTTGAGAGGCTTTCCGTGCAAGGAGCTATCATCTCCATCTTCTTCAGTAGAGAGAAACAAACAGCATGTATTTAAGGTGGCTTGGTTATTGCATATGCTCAAAGAAGTTTGATAGATTTTAAATATTATAGAAAAAGAAATCTGAGAATTTGGGACAATTACAGGAAAGTGGGATATCGTAGATCAGTCGTAATCTTAAGAAATGGCAGAGCAGGAACAAAGGTCCAAAAGGCCAATTACTGTTTCTATTTCTTAGACATTTTACATCAAGCATGGAAAACAGGTTCTTCGGATTGTAGACAATTTGAATATTTAGAGAAAGGAACTCCTTCATTTCCAGTGCCGTTCCATGTTCTGAGGTGAACCCTTATTGTCATTCACCACCTGTACCATCAGGAAGACTATAATGTTTGGATTTCCATAGGACACCCAGCCTCTGGCCTACTTTTGTATTCACAATATTTGTGGCTAGTCAATGGTTATGGATGGTAGAAGACTTAATAGGAATACAAATGAATATTAAGGATCAGTTTATAGACTCACTTGTTGGAGACATTGCCTGGCACTGTTGTAGTGCAAATGTGACTTGCCACTTATTATCCAATGCCCGTATATGGTCTAGCTCCTGCTGCATGCAGGCATGGGCTACTCATTTGTTGATGAGTTGCAAATGGGATTAAACAATGAACATTCACCAGTGAAGATTCCAACTTCTGACTTTATAATGTTGGAAAGATAATGTTCTGTTTTTTGTCCCATCTCTTCCTTCTTAATTGGTTAGGTTACATTTACTATCTTTCAGTTTGTGGGAATCATTCCAGGATTTATGGAATTTTAGAAGATGATAGCCAGCACATCCATTAGTTCTGTAGCCACACCCTTCAAAACCCTACAATGCAGCTCATCAGGTTGCGGGGATTTAAGGCCCTTTACGCACATTCATTTCTCCAAAATAATCTTCCACTCATGATCATTTCTTGGAGTTCTATACTTGCTACCTTTTATTCCCAAGAGTTTGTGTGTGCTTTCTTCTGTGAAGACTGATACAAAATATTTAATTTCTCTGCAATTTTCTTATCTCCTGATAAAATTTCTCCTGTGCCAGTCATTTTGCTAATCGTTTCCTTTTTATGTATCAATGGAAGCTTTTGATCTGTTTTTATGTTTCTCACCAGGTTATTCTCATATTGTTTTTCACCTATCCATATCAATTTATTGGTCCATGTTTGCTGAATTTCAGAAATTTCCCAATCCTTAAACTTATTGTATTTTTTGGCAATGTTACAAGCCTTTTCCTTTGATTTAATACTACCTTCAACTTCTTTTAATATCTATGGATGGAACACTCCTGTTTCTTTTTCAGGCTTAAAGAGATATATGTTATTTGTAATCTATGTATTAATTCTTTAAATGTTAAGCATTGCTTGTTTACTGTCATACCTTTTAATGTAGTTTCCCAATCTACCATGACTCATACCTTCATAGTTTGCTTTGTTGAGATGTGAGATCCTGGTTTCAAATTGAACTAAATTACTTGCTATTTTTATGTAAAACACAACTAAATTATGAAAGAAAGGCAGGCTCAAGGACAGCTTCTATCCTGCTGTTATAAGACTCTTGAATGGACCTCTTGTATGTTAAAGATGACCTCACAATCTACCTCATCATGACACTTGCACCTATTGTCTACCTGCACTGCACTTTCTCTGTAACTGTTACACTATATTCTGCATTTTGTTTTTGCTCTTCCCTTGCACTACCTTTATGTACTTATGTTTGAAATGATCCGTATGGATTGCTTGCAAAACTAAGTTTTTCCACTGTATCTTGGTACATGTGACAATAATAAACCAAATTCAATTTCAGTATACAGGAAACACTCAGCAGGTCAGGTAGCACCAAGAAGCATCAATTCTGATGAATGGTCATTGACCTGAAATATTAACTCTGTTTTTTCTTTCTGCAAATGCTGCCTGACTTGCTGTGTATCCAGCAGTTTGTTTTTATTTCAGATTTCCAACATCTGCAGTTTTTTGATTCTCTATTAAATTTTGATCACTCTTCCCTAATAGTTACTTAGCTACTAGATTATCAATTAACTCTTTCTCATTACACAATAGAAAACAATCATACATCCCTCGACAAGTGATGACATGGGATCTGGCTGATGTGTCAACACATGGAGCAGGTGCTGCCAGTCCCCAACAATGGTCCAGACTCACCATGTGGACCAGGCTGCAGCCTTGAGTCCCACATCTTAGTGCTGAGTGGTTGCACTGCTCTCTCTAATGCATCCAACACCAGTCCTCACAGGCATCCTCTTCAACCAATCTGCGATGCAATTTGTTGTGGGAATTGTTCTCATATATACATGTCTATCTATTTTTATCCCATCAGTTCCCTCAAAGTATCTTGAAAACTTTGATCAAATTGTCAATTTTTTATCTCCTCTTCCCAGATCTGACATATCTCTAACCTGATAGCTTAATTCTGTTTCTCTTTTCACATTTGCTGCCTGACCTGCAGAGCGTTTATGATTTTTTTGGTTTTTCTTATAAGCATTTATTAGCCCTACAATGAGTGTAGCAGAAATCCACCAGATTCATTCCTGGAACCAAGGATTAAGTTACAAAGTTAGATTAGAGCTGCACTTGTTAAATTTACTGGTCACTGGCAAAGTTTAAGATATTAAGGAAAGTGAAAGGATAAATAGATAGAAACCATTTTTTCTTTAGGGATTCAAGGATTAGGTGGCATGAACTCATGATTTTCAGGAAAGAATTGGGAAAATACTTATTCATGCAAATGATGGTAAAATCTCAGTTTCACAAGCATCAATTGATGCCTGCTCAATTGTCAATTTTACATCAGATGATATATTTTTGTTAACCAAAGGTATTAAGAGACGCCAGGAAAATATAGTTAGGTTACAGATCAGCCACAATATCGATGAATATCTGAACACAAAGGGTTAAATAGTGTTCCTCTATTTCCATATTCCCATGTATCCATGAATAGCAGAGTAGGTTTAAGCTTTAAAATTGTATGGCTGTCAACTTTGACTTTGCTGTACCTTCTATTTTTTTTAAACCATTGATTTCTTCAAACATTTTCTTGAGCTAGGACTTGGAGGCCTATCTTTGTTGCCTGCCTTCAGCTCCTACCTTCTGTTGCTGGCTGTAGACCTCTCTCCCACATTTTTCACCTTTTCAAAAAAAAACTTTACAATTGATTTTTTCAAGTTTCTCATTTTATATTAATGATTATATTCTCAAAGTCAGGCCCAGAGGCCTTTCCATATTGCCGCACAAGGCCCTTTCCTGCCTCATAAATCACCAGCGCCCCTTCTGACTTTGGTTACATCTTCAGTGATTTTTTTTTAGTAACTTCAAGTGATTCCTTCTTTTAAATTATTAATGCCTGTGGGAAGGTATAAATGGCCTGGTTGGTTGGGCAGTGAATTTATTCCAGAAATGTGTGAGATAGTGGACTTTGGGAGGTGTAATGCAGAAAGGGTATGTACAATAAACACAACAAACGGGTGAATTTTGAAAAATGTGTGAACCTTAGATTCTTAAAGGTAGCACGGCAAGTCAATAATTTATAATGTGTTGCCTTACTACAATTATATAGGGCCTTAGTGAGACAAAACCTGAATTAATGTGTACAATTTTGGTCTCCTTACCTAAAGGAAATAATCTCTCATAGAGGGAGTGCAATGAAGATTCACCAGACTGGTTGCTGGGATGATGGGTCTGTTTTATAAAGAGACATTGAGAATACTAGACTTCTATTTGCTAGAATTAGGATGAGAGATAACCTCTTTGAAATATACAAAGTTCTTAGAGACCTCAAGAGAGCAGGAACAGGGAGTAAGTCTAAAACTAGGGGCCAGAGTCTCAAGATAAAGGGTCAGCCATTTATGACTGAAATGAGGAGAAATTTCTTCAGTCCTAGGGTGGTAAATCTATAATTATAATTCTCTATCCTAGAGGACTGGAGTGGCTCAATCATTGATTGTATTCAGAATAGAGATTGACAGACGTCTGGATACTAGAGGAATCAAGGGATGGGAGATAGTGCAAGAACATGGTGCTCAAATTGAAAAAACAAACATGATCTTGTTGTGTGGCAGAACAATCCTGAGTAGCCAAATGGCCTGTTCCTGATTCTATATTCTTATGCTCTATGTTTGTATTCGCTGAGGCGTAAAATATAGGAGCAGACACATTATGTTGGAAATATATGTAACATTAGTTAGGCCGTTGCTTGACCACTGGGTAGAGTCTGGTCATCACATTTTAGTAACATTGTTATTATGCTGGAACAAATTTACAAAGATTTTGTTGGGACAGTAAAGTTGTAGCTTTGAGGAAAGATTAGATAGGCTTGGATTGTTTTATTTGGAAAAGTTAAGACCGTGAGTAGATTTAATTGTGGTCTCTGAAATTATGAGGAGTCTAGGCAGAATAACTATGAAGGACTTATTCCCCTTAGCAGAAGGGTCAAAACCCTGAAACAGATTTTGTAAAAATGGTGAGAAAATTAGTGGGGAGATGAGGATCAACCTTTTCACCCAGAGGATGGTAGTGGTCTTAAAATCTGCCAAGGAATGTGATTGAGACAGAAATCCAGAACAAATTTAAACAATAGAACAGTACAGCACAGAACAGGCCCTTCAGCCCACAATGTTGTGCCGACATAGCTAATCGCTCCTACCTACAGAATGCCCATATCCCTCTATTTTCCTCTCATTCATGTGTCCATACAAGCTCCTCTTAAAAGCCCCCAATGAATTGCCTCCACCTTGGATATGTACTTGAAGAGCTGTGATCTATGACTTGCAGGGCTAAGACCAAATGCTGGAAGGTAGGACTAGGCTGGGGAAGTCTCCCTTGACAAGCAAAGACATGATGATCTGTACCTGTGATTCTAATATTTTGATTTTTGGCTCTATGAATGATGGATTTTTAGTTTTTGTAAGTTGTGCCCCCACCCCCTTCTTTTCACCATTCCCCAGCAACTCCAGAATTATACAGCAAAGAATGTATTGTGCCTGTTCTGGCTTAAAAAAAAGCTTTTCAATGTATCCCACTCCCCTGTTCATTTTAGGTTCAGCTTGAGTTCTTTGAATTACTGCTCCCTGCCTTCATTTATTAGGTGGAGGCTGACACCCTATTTCAAACCTGTATATCAGTTCTCTCCCTTTCCATCATCTGCATTCACAACTTTTCTATCCCTCTAACCAAGATCTACTCTCAGGCTGGGTCTGCCCTACAGCATGAATCAATGCTGCCATTTTCTTGGTACTGCAGCCCCATTGTGATACTAGGAAGGCAGATGATATGTTGGCCTTTATTCAAAGTGAGTTACAGTGCAAAAGGAAGCTTTTTATTTTGCATGTGTACGGTTTTGTCCTCCGTAACTAAAGATATAATTTCCTTGCAGTCAGTGCAACCGAGGTTCTCTACAATGATTCCAGGGACGAGGAGGTGTCCTTTGAGGAGAGGTTGTAGGACTGGCCTACATTTATACCTGGCACCAAATTTCTAACTTTCTTCTAGGTTCCCAATCATCTTTACCTTCCTTCAGAGCACAGAATTTACTTTATTCCTGACTCACCACGGTTGACCTTCTACTCCATGCCATTCCAGCTCCTCTCATTTGCTTCCTACTTTACCATTCCCCCAAATTAACTCTGAAGTCATTTTGCTTGAAGTTGACACTTGGCTACTAGTACACTTTGCACATAATACCTGTCCGGAAATTAAGTCAATATGAAATTGAGTTAAATGTCTTTATAAAAAGCAAGCACAGTACTCTGGATTTCCACAGGCAAACTTGCCATAATCAAATAATTTTTAAGTATTTAGTTTAGTACTTTTAAGCAGCTACTTAATAATACCAGTTAAAACTGAAAACCACCAGATTCAACCAGGCATCTCACAGATTCAAAAGATTTAACTATTTCCACGATGTACTAGATTGTTAATCCCTTAAAATCAAAGGGATATTGACTCATCCAAAGGATTATTCAGGATTTTCACTGACAAAGGGAGGAACTGATAATTCATCTCCATCTGATCTCTAAGACAGACACATGAACAGGCAAGGAATGGAGGCATACAGACTGTATGCAGTTTAAAATGGCATCATGGCCAGCACAGACATCATGGGCTGAAGGGCCCGTTAGTATGTTGTATTGTCCTGTATTCTATGTTCTACCACCTTCAGCACGATGCCACCACCAGAACAGTCTTATCATCCCCTCCCCCTTTAGCATTCCAAAGGGATTGTTCCCTCGCTGATTCACTTTTCATCTAAACCCACACCTGCTCCTCTTCTCTCAGCACTTTCCCACCATACACCCACAGAAAATGCAACACCTGCCCTCCTACATCTTCCTTTCCTACCATCAAAAACTACCTACAGCTGAAGCATCAATTCACTTGCATCTCTTCTAACTTAGTCTATGGCATCAGTTGTCTACTCTACGTTGGAGAAACTAAATGCAGATTGGGTGACCAATTTGCAGAACATCTCCATCAGCCCACAAGGATGACCCTGAGCTTCTAGTTGCTTGCCACTTTAATTCTCCCTCCCTCACCCACTCTGATTTCTCTGCTTTTGGCCTCTTACACTATTGTGGCAAAGCCCAATACAATCTTTAGGAATAACATCTTATTTTTCCATTCTTGGCAAGCTTTGCCCCACAGGGCTCCAACATTGAATTCAACAATTTCAGACAGCTAGCCTTTCCAGTTTGTCAGGACTGGCCGCTTTAAATGTAAGGGCAGGGAATGTCGCGGGTGCTCGATGGGTTGGGCAGAGTCTGTGGTGGGGAGGGGAGGGGTGGTTGACAATATGGGTGTTTTGAGTTGAAAACCCTTATGATGGGGGTCATCAACCTAGGATGTTTCTCTCTGTGCAAATGCTTCCAGGCTGCTGAGTGCTTCCAGAAGTTTCTGCTTTTGTTTCTAGTATTTGCAATTCTATGCTCTTCATCCCTGGCCAGTTTTGACATAACCCATATTTTGTTTTCACTATGTAGATGCTACTTGACCTGCTGATCATTTTTAGCATTCTTTATTTCAAATGTCTAGTAACTGCTGAATTCTGTATCTCACAGTCCCAGCATGTTTTTTTTTAAACTCTCCATTGACCCTTCACCATTTACACCTCCTCCAGATAGACCTGCTGCCATTAAACACACTGCCATTAAACAATCCTTTAGCACCACTCTAGTCAATAACAATCTTTGTTATACATTTTCCCTTGGTCCTGTCACAGGTTTCCATCCCTCCCCCATGTTTAGACATGCCTACTTTCTAAGTTTTTCCCAATTCTGGAGAAAGGTCAGTAACCTTTAAACATCAACTCTGCTTCTCTCTTCACAGATGCTGTCTGACCTGAGTATTTCTGACATTTTCTGGTTTTATTTCTGATAATTCTTTCATTGTGACACTTGGAAAGCCTCAGTTTGACATTGTGTAATAGTGTAAAATATATCTCCAGATCTCTAGTTCCATTGACTTCAATGCATATATAACATGGCCCTGCCTGTCACAATGTTGACCACGCACTCTTTAGTTTTGTGCAAGGCCTTTGCTTCAATCTCATTAACACTTAAATCAATCCTTTGATTCAATTAGTTCATCATTTCCTGTAGCTTCGGGCAGGAGCCTGACATCTAACACAAGCTTTGGGTGTTAAAATTGCTTGTGCCTCCATATAATTTAAATTATCCTTTTTAAAACCATGTCTAAAGTATCAAAGCATATAACATCTTTAATGTGAGAAACACTGCACAGATTATATTCCCAGAAAAATGGCTAGAATTTGCTATATTACTTACATTAACCAGCAGTAATATATGCTTCTGCTTGAAAGGATGGAAATGAAGTGATAAATGATAGATAGAACATGACTAAGATAGTTATTATTTTCAGAAATTACTTAAATAATTGTTTCTACTGGGTGTCCATTTATTGATAGAGCAGCCAATGTTTTTGCCACCTCCCATTGGATTATTCTTTTAAACACAAGGCAACTGTTACATAGTTTCAACCATGTATATTATGACAAGGCTAAGTACATATTTATTTAAATCCATTGTGTTCAAGGTATCGCAAAAATATTACCATTAATTTAAAAAATGTTTCCATTTATATATTTTATTATTGTATACTTGGATTGCAAGTGAATCCCTCGGTACATCGCATTTTGTAGGTATAATTCTTCATACGGTGACAATGCCTATTTGAGAATTAAACCAATTTAAATCAGGTTAATTGTTCTTCTAGGAAACTAGTACAATAATTATGTTTTCGTAGCTGAACTTTGTTCTCAGCAAGTGCTTTTAGACAGAGCTATTTTAAATAGCCTTCACTCAAACAATGTGATCCAGCATAAAAATCATGAGGTTCAATTATGCATTTTAGGGATTCAGAGACTTTAGCTGTCTCCGTCACGTTCAAAGTGTTTGGTCTCTTGAGATTCAGGGTAAAGAGCTCCCCAAAAAGACTGAGGGTTCTTTGTGGCTTTCAATAAAAGTGTTTTCAAAATGCTCCTTCACCTATGTTTGAGATTATATGACTTCCAGAAAAAGCAAATTTGGAGTTCAGGCACACAAGCCATTAGTATCTAATACCTAATGGACACACACAAAAATTAACAAAGACTATTGGATGTTAGCCTTTAGCTCAAGGAACTGGATTAGTCGTCAAATGAGATTCAATTGCTTGTCAAATGGTGAGGGGTGGGTGGGCAAGATCAGGGCACTGGATGCCAGTATTAGGTGAGACAGGCATCAGAGGTTATGCCAGTGCCTGAAGGTCTGAAGTTAACAATCTGAAATCTGGATGCACCTGTAGTTGAACTACAATTGCAGTATATGCTTTATATAGATAATCTTTTGGGTTAGTTTCCGAGCAGAAGAAACCAACATTGCAGCTTTTGAAGATGCAAATAGCCTTAGGTCTGCTTCTGGCATGTGGTATTCTCCCCTCTTCCCCACCCCGCCACACCCCCCAAGTCAGGAAATAAGATTTATGTGCATTTTCAGTCTGAAATTAGTCCTTGATTTTAGCCTTTCAATTAAGAAGCATCAGCAGGAATATAGTACCTGCTAAATGGTGCTATGCTACAAATTTAGCCTTCCCCTTCTTAAAATTGAAGCTTGTCATTTAGGAGGAAGATCAGGATCCATTTCTTTCCACAAGGAATTGTAACAGTTTTGAACTCTTATCACCAAACCCCTGACAAAGGCTGTTAATACTAGGCAAATTAGACCTTTCAAGATGTGTTCACTGCCTTCCTGCACTTGCTTGGAATGAATAATCCCAGAAGCCAGATTCAATCCAACTGGAGTTGCCTTAAGCAAGCCCCATCTGTAAAAAATGCAATGATAGTCAATTAAGTCACAACCCAGGCTATTAAAACTATCAAAGAATTTGAATACTTGTCAATGCTTCTGACAAGGCTCATTAAAAAAATAATCATACTATTAAAAAACTATTAAACAAAATATAAAACACTAAGTAACAATTATAGTCAAAACAACAGAAAATGATGTAAGTACTTGTGTCAGGCCACATCCATGGAAAGAAAAACAGTTAATGCTTCAGAATAATGATTTTTTAAAAAAAATCATAACAATGAAGTACATTTAACTCAGTTAATCAAAATCAATGCACATTGCCTGAAACCTCTCTCTCATTGAAATGAAAGGAGTAGCCTAGTTTGTGATAGGTCTAACATGATCTTGGTTCAGTGGTCACAGGCAGATTTACCAGTGTAACTGCTGGGAAACTACAGGAATCTAGCATTCCATCACTGAAGCCAGAGTCTAATCTTGAAATAGAGTCAAATAATAGTAGAAAATATCTTGGAGGAAGTTCAGGCCTTATGTTCATAGACAACTGCACGCATACTCCAGACTTCTGGCATTTCATGAGAAAATCCTTCTATTTTCTCTGCTGCCCAGTCTGCTAATTATTTCCATCCTTTTCTAATTTTTATTTAGATTTCCAGAATTTGCCCTATTTTACTTTTGTGGCATATCTTTGTTACATAAATTCATTGGTCAAAGGTGGGGAAATAGTATTGGGGCGTAGATCATGCACAGTCTAATTTAAAAGTGGAGTGGGCTTTAGGGAATGAATGCCCTACGCTTTTTTCCAAAGTTCCCAATAGAAATCCTCAACATATCACAGGCATACACTGGTGAAAAGCACTGGTGTATCAGGGTGGCAGCCTATTACTAATAGAGAACCACAGGGATTTGTGCTTTCATCCACAATCCATGTCAATGATTAGGCTGAGGGGAACAAATGTCATATTTCCAAGTTTGTTGATAATATTAAACTAGATGAGATTGAGAGTACAGAGGTGGTGAGGTGAGTAAGTGGACAAGAACATTGTAGATGCAATACAGTGTGGAAAACTATGAAGAATTCATTTATTGCAGTTGAATAGGATCTTGGCCTGAAAGCATCTATAGCCCAGTTTGAATCCCAGCTTTGCAGCAAGGATTTATTAGACTGGTTTCAGAGATGGTGGGTTTGCAATTGGGCATCTCCTCCTCCTCTGAATGGAATTATATTCCCTAAAGAATGAGAAAACATCAAAAGTAACCAACTTCTTGCATGGCTTTGCAGGCTAGATTCAGAGCAGATATTTCCCCTAGCTGATGAGTCCTGTATAAGGGGACAAAGCATCTGTAGGACATTTATGACTGAGAGGAGAAGAAATCTCTTCACTTGGAGGATAAGGAATCCTTAGAATTCTCTACTCTGGAGAACTGTGGACTTGATTATCATGTTAATAGAATTCTGGACATTAAGGAAATCAAGGGATGTGGGGATAGTGCTGTGATATGAGAAGTGTTAAGAAGTGGTGCTGAGATAGATTAGCCGTGACCTTAATGAAATGAGGAGTAGGCTCAAAAGGTCAGGTGACTTTCTCCTGCTCCTTCTTCTGATATTCTTTCTGTGAACAACCAACACATGATGTGGATTTAAAGACAGAATTGTAAAACAACTGAATTCCACAACCTTTCTTCAAGCTGTGATATGAAAAGGACAGATGGGCTTTCTCATCTGCATCTTGGGAATGCTTGCTTAATTCACAACCTTATTACATTTTACAGAAAATATATTGCGTTTTTATCACCAAGTATATCTTAAACAGAAGGAAGTTATTAAATACGCTTGGTAATGTTCTATATTATATACATAATTTTGTTAGCTCACTTAGGCAGTGATTGGTTTAATTGCATGTTATTTTGCTATGCTCTAATAAATTAACAGCATAAATTGTGAACCTGCAGCAAACTAAGATTAATCTTAAAGTAATTGTTTCACACTTGCACCAAATTGATCATTGCACCTTTGTTTTCTTATGACATACTTCAAATGGGGCAAAGGTGCCGAGTTGCATTCTGTAAATGTGGTTACCGTTGATGCATAGATTCAGCTAAGACATAAATACCCTAAGATACTATTAATGAAGTAAGCAATCACCTTAAAAACGTGTTATCAACAGCACAGAAGGAAGAGATGCCCAACTGCATACATTTCATTTCCAACTGCCGTATATATTTCAAACACGGTGTCAGGAATAGTAAAAGAAGATTCCCACAACTGTCAGACAGGTGCAAAATTCTGATAAGACAGTGAAAGAAAAAGTCTTTGTGATGGTTCTTTGATGTTGTTTCACTCTGCAGCAGAAGCTACATTTGGATTCTTCTCATTTAAGATCTTCTATTTTTTTCCCTCACTCTTTTGCTTCTGTTCTGATTCTTGCCTCAGTGCCTTTCTCCTGCTCCACTGGCAGCATCAATTTTCAGAGAGCCAAGAAGAATTGCTCCAGACAGCATGCATTATACAGAAGGCTGGTCATCATTTTGGTCATAATTTTTATTAACACTACGCACACAGTTTGTCACTCACATATTTTGAAGGTTGACCACACACTTATTTAAAAGGTCAGCTGCAGCTTGGTTTAATGCACTCAAGCAGTGCAACATGGCTGTCTCTCTCTTTTGTCAAGATGTGATGCCATAAATAGTACCTTAGCAACCACTTATGCATGTTAATAATGTCCTTGGATTGACACATCGCTAGGCACCAATAATGCTTATAATAATGGTTCATTATATTCACTGTCCATATGTTGCAGACATATTCTTGAAACAAAAATCAATTGAGGAACCTGCAGGTTAACGGCATTTTAATTTCATTTGTTGGTCCAGACATTTTGAGTGCCAATCCTAATTCAAGTTTACAATTCTAAAGTCAACATGAACTTCAAAAATCTTAAAGTTACTATAAATTATACAAAGGATTTTTTTTACTGTAATAGGAAATAATTGCTATCAAAAGCTACAAGCTTGCATATTTTTATCCCATCACATAATATGCACTTAAAAGGAGAGATTTTTTCAGCATGAAATGATCAAAGGAGACTGCAGGGAGGGTGGCTAAACTATTGTCAGGGGAACAGGATTGAAGGCCAGGCAGACGGAAAATAATTTTGTTTTAAAATGGTAAACCTGATCCCAGCCTTCTTCCAATGTGCCCAATTTTGGGTTCAATGGAAGCTGGTTAAGGGAGCAGATGTCATAACTGGAGCTACTGCTGAATTCACTACATCTCCATCACTCATATACCAATGACACTTAGCACTGGTGTGAGCCTCAAACTCACCACACAATTTGCATGCACTGCCAGCTAACTAACCATGACAGGAACCATATTTCTCATTCCTTTGCAAAACAAACTGATGCACAATCAAAAGACTGAAGTAGCTGACTGGTGGGTAAGGCATGGCTGACCGGTGGGTAAGGCATGGCTGACCCATAGCTTCACCCAATGGAGAAGAGAAGACTTACTTTAACTGGAGCGCATATTGTAGTCACTGGTGGGTATAAACAATGGAAAATAACTTTCTTTGTACCTCCTCCTCATATCACAAGACCCCATATCCCACAATTTCTTCTGATTCATAAGCTGCAAATAGCACAAGCCAAACTTCTTTATTCCCTCACCTCCAGAACTCCCCTCATCAAATATTCACAAGCCTTTCTCCTTTCAGGTGGCTAAGACCTGCAACAAGGCAGGATGGTGGTAGAAAAACAGCAAGAGTAAAGTCAGACATATCCTCACTCAATTTAACATTCCCAAGCACACGGACACTGGGTATAATTTAGAAGTTGGGTTATAGATGAGTTCTGGAAGCGGTGGGGCATCAGGCACATGTGGCCTGTAACCAGTCTGGTTATCTCCTCAACGGGGAAGGTTGCACATTCATTCTGCCTCAGAGGACTCAAAAGAGGATTTTGTTGGGACAACCTATTGGGAAAGAATTATAATCAGAATGGACAATGAAATGACAAGTGCCTAATACCAAGGAATATTGAACCTATGAAACAGCAGCAGGATGAGGTCAATTAGTCCCTCAACCCTACTCTACAACTCGGTAAAATCATAGCAGATCCAATCCTGATATTAATACACTTTCATGCTGTCCCCCCATAATCCCAAATTTCCTTGCAGCTTGAATATCAGGCAACCTTTGTCTTGAATATATTCCATGACTTTGAGCTCCACAGCTCCTTGGGATGGAGAATTCCATACATTTACAGCTCTCTGAGAGAAGTTCCTACTCATCTGAGTATTAAATGAGCCATCCTTATATGAAACTATGATTCATAGTTTGTGTCCTCCTCACAATTTGCTAACCCACCTATTCTTATTATCATTAGAAAATTTGGCTATAGTACACTCAGTCCCTTCATCCAAGTCATTGATATAGATTATAAATCACTGAGGTCCCAGTATTGATCCCTGTCGCTCCCATTACTCACTGTTTGCCAATCCAAAAATCATCCATTTATTCCATTTCTGTTTTCTGTTGGTTAGCCATTCCCCCTTTTCATGTCCATATTATATTCTCTTACCCCTGTGTGCTCTAATGTTGTGCAGCAACCTGTCAGGTGGCACCCTATCGAATGCCTTCAGGAAATCCAAATACACTATATCTACTGGTTAACCTTGATCCACCTTATCTGTTGCATACTTAAAGGACACAAGCAAATTTGATTTCTCTTTCATAATTCCATGTTGACATTTGCTTGACTGGCTTGATTCTAAAAGTTCTGCTAGTACCTCGTTAATAATGGATTCGAGCATGGAGGAATTGAGCACCGAATTTGTACATGGTTTCAGCGAGAACGTGGAACTGATCAACACTAGCATGGAAATGGTGGACAACTCTACTTCAACACCCTTAGATTAACTATAACAAAGTGTCTGATGGTTGATGTCTGAGCTTCTATTACAACTCAGGCAGAAGCTATCCAAATGCCTGGTTACAGCTATGGCATCTCAAATGTCTGTCAATCAAGGACATATTACTGCACCACAGCTTTGGATACCAATATTCAAAGCAGCATGCAAGGTATCATATCAGCCCAGCAATCTGTCTTCCAATAAATGACAAGGATTGCTGAAAGGATGCCCCAGGGGTAATGGGAGTTAGTCCAGGGAATGTGAATGTGCTATCCATTCCCTGGGAGATGCACTGCCAGCAGTGCCCTTGCTGTTTCCTAAAGGCAGTTAACCCACTTATACTGAGATGGTATAGTCTGAGCCAGGTCTTTAGGGCTCAAAGTTGCTCCAGGTCATTTGCAATCTTCATTACTGAAGGTTAATAGTAAAAACATCAGGACAAGCGTCTGCACACAGGAAACAGGTACTAAGGAAATGCAAAGGTGGATTAGCTGCTGTTTTCAGACAGTTTGATGCATCTGACTCGTATTGTTTTCAGATGTTAAATTTGTGTTGGCTTTTAAATTTACGATGTGGCCAAGAGGACACTAATATTTTGCAACAGTGGGAAGCTAAATGTGGGACCACTGACAAATGCAAGCATGAGCTTGACTTTTGACATCCCAGTTAGATGAGTTGTTCACCAGCAGCCCAACTGGAAAGTCACTACCCAGGCTGACTCCTCGCCTCCATCATTCCTCTTCTTCCTTCTCCCATTCCTCCTTCTGTACACTATGCATGTGGAAGTAAGAACTAAGCTATGATGAAGAAGCTGTGTAGCATTTAGCAGACCAGATCTAAAAAACCTCACTCTGACAGGTACTGCAGGGCTCCTCCAGAGCTGTCCAGGCAGGGGATTTGTTGTTTGAACATGCCAGTAGCCTACTCTTGTCACATTTTGTTAGCGTCAGTTCCCAACAGTAGGCTGTGCAAATGAGTCACGAGCCATGTCATTAGCAGATAACTGTTGTCAGACAGTAAATGCTCATTGGTTTAGCTCAAATGCTGATGGCTCTGCAGACTAATATAGAATAAAGACATCATGCCTGCACCTAGGATACTGAGCATTGACCTATATGGTTTCACATCAGCCAGACACTGATTGAATTCCTTTTATTTCAGTAACTCTGAATTGACATTCAATACCTACAAAGCAAAGCTCTTGTTAAATATTAATTCCAAAGGGCATAATACATTCCAATCAGCTGGTCCAATCAGATGTTTCTAAACTCAGAACAGAGCTTCCAAACCAGGAACACCTTAGGTTTGCAGTTAATGAACTTCTCAACCTACTCACCCCTAAAAGCAACAACCATGTGCTATTATAAATAAAAGTATGATCTCCTATTTCACAGGTAACCCACCATTGTGGGAAAATCAACTTACCAACAAATTTTTCAAAATAGTGCCATTTGGTAAATCTTGCATTCCTAATCCCCCCACCCACTCAATTCTAATCAGAAACTCATTGCCTTTATCAAAGTCATAGCCAGAAAACAGACATTTCCTCCTTCTGTTTCTAAGAAAGATGCCTTTATGTATTTATGAACTGCTGATTGTTTTCATTCTGTTGTTAATTCTGATGTGTCCAACTACTACAGGTTAATTTCTGCATCTTGTATTTTATTTATGATCCATTTCCTCAGCATTCTTTATCTCTGACAGGCAAATTACTGAGTAATTAGTTTTGATGGCAGAAGAGAAAGTATTCACACATCACATCAATGAATCTCCAACTACCATTTCTTTTCCTTTTTCTCGTTCTTTCACTTTCTCCTTTATTCCTTAGGCTGTATTGTCACCTCATTAATTTTTCTAGTCCTTCAGTAGCACTTTCAGTGTTAGCAAGAAGCTGTTTGCTTCTTTCCTCTGGATAATTCTACAAATCCCTTACTGTTTCTTTTCTGTGTTATCTGTCTGCTTCCCTGTCTATCAACTTCCAAACAGAGACTCCATGTTCATATGCTTCTTTACCTATTGTCCCCATTGAATGTAATAGCAGCCAAGAATCATCAACGAACACATTCAGTAATTTTGTGTACAAAACCATCATTATTTGCTAACATATTTTCCATTCTTCCTGAATCTTATTTAACAAACTAGATTGCAGCAAGATGTCTGTTTAAGCTCCATAGCACTTACTGCATAAACAAAGTACAATGAACAAGAATCGGGATTTATTTCACAGCCTGTCTCCTATGTCACTAATGCTCTATTCACATTTCCACAGCCAACTGTTTACATATTTATGTAAATATCTTAATTTGCTTCCCAAAGACACTTAGAACATTTATATACAAATATCATACACAATCCAACTTAACATTAGGCTGTTAATTTTTTTATGATGATTTTTGTATTTAACTCACATTGTTTGTAGTATTTTCAATCACCGAATCAAATTGGTGTCAGACAGGGTACAGTGTCAGTTTTCACAAAGGGTTTAGGTCATTAAAAAACAGCTTAAGAGTCAGAAGTCATTAGATTTAAACTCACCTCAGGAAATTGGGAATCATCTTCAGGCATACATTAGTGGGGACATAACCACAAGATAAAGGACTGGTCATTTAAAACTCAGATATGTAGAAATTTCTTCTTGCAGAGGGCAGTGAGTCTCTGAAGTTCTCTGCCCTGGAAGGTGGTGGATCCTTAGTAGTATTTAAAGTGGACATGGATAAATATTTGATAGATTGAGGAATAGAGGGGTATGGAGAAAAAGCACAAGAGTTGAGGCCAGCATAGATCAACCATGGTCATAATAAATAGTGGGGCAGTCTTGAAGGACCTGATGGCCTATCCCTGCTCCTATCATCTTGGGTTTGTTCTTATGCATTGATACAGTCTACCAAGGAATATTGCCGTTTATGTGGATGTAAAAATCTCCTAACATATACTGAAGAGCAAATGTTACTGCAAACAAATCTTGTTGCTTGCCCCATGTCAAAGTAAGGCGGTATTTTAAGCTGGCTGGCGAGGAATATGGTTCAAGAAGGAGAGAATCCAATGGTTGTGATTCATGTCAGGACAAAAAACATTGCTAAGAACAGTGTGGATACCTTCATCAGGGTCTATCTGAGGTCAGAAGCTATACTAAAAAGCAGAATCTCAAAGGTGATCATCTCAGAATTATTGCAATGGCCACGTACAAATTGGCATTGTACAACCTTCTCAAATCAAAACCTTAACACATTAAAGCTTTAGCATCTTTCTATAATGAAGTTCACAAATCATCCCAAAGTCCTCCACCTTGACTAAACCATTTGTTTCAGCAAATTTGGGATGGCCCCTATTCTTTTGTTATGTTTCTATTTATTAAACTCCAAATACTGTTGTTGGGGGCAAAATAGTTGTATATTTTAATCTGATATATGTTTTCTTTTATGTTAACATTTTCTAGTGCTCTTCACCAGGATTTGCATGATGATTTAATGATTGCCTATATTTTCTCACTTACAAGTCCTTAACAAAGTAAATTAATGATAGCAGAATGTTGTTTCTGGTACAATCCAGATTATGAGACCTACTCTCAAATTATTTTTACAATGCAATAAAAAAGGAAAGAAAATCTTGTAATCCTATCATTCCAAGACATATTGTAAATTTCAGATTTTAAAAATGTTATCCAGACAATAAGGGAATGGATAATTCTTTTGCCAGGCCAACAAAATGTTTCATCATTTAAGGTGGCAAAGTTTAATTTACATTTCAAGATGGAACCTTTATTTTCCATATTGATTGCATGGTTGCAAGTTCTGAAAAGAATTTAATTTTGCTATGAGTTTATTGATCAGATTTCTGTACTGTGTCAGAATGATTGACTTACACTAAGATCTTTACTTTTATCAGACAAGATGTTCAAAACAAAAAACATTGGATTGCCTCCAGAAATATCCAATTTCCATGAAATACTCATGCCACGTAACCAAAACCTTTGAAAGGCTAGGTTCAATTGTGAGTTTTCAGTTTATAGACAAAATTCAGTGGAGTAAATTTTGAGCCCCCCCCCCCCATACCACAATAATAGGACGCTAAGATTCCCTCAAAAAAAAATGGGTGAACTGTGCGTGCCAAGCCAATGCTTTGCCCAATAGCAGCTGCAGAAACTGAAGAGGAACTCAGTGATCTGGAGTTTGTTCTTGAGGCTGGGTGCCCCAAGAGTGCTGACTTGGCTTTACGAAAGCAGCGTGGGCCTTGGGGCTCCTGGTGTATGACAATACACATGAGCAGTAATGTCACACAGCATACCAATGTTTACTTTGATGTCACTTGCACTGAGTTAAACCGTGCAGCTGGGACTTCCAAACAGCAAAGGCCTTGAACACTGAAGCAAATCCTAACCCAAGGACATAAGTCAGTTTTGGCAATGATTAAAGTGCCCAAGCCTCAGACAATGCTGGGGCATTTGAGTGTCGAGTCTCCCCGAGTGGGTTCCTTCTTTGGTTTTACATAGTTAATGATTGATTTCACTCCACCTCCCCCTCCTGCAATATTATCATGCCATTTGACCAGTTACTTGGGATACACCAATTATCTTCCCAATCCCCGAAGTCCCCCTTAAAACTCTCCTCCATATTCACCATCAAGGTCCCTCATGGTAGGCTGGTCCAGAAGATTAAGTTACATGAGATCTACAGTGACTTGGGAAGTTGGAAACAAAATTGGTTTGGTCAGAGAAGACAGAGGGTAGTGGTGGAGGGGCGTTTCTCTGACTGGAGGTCTGTGACCAGTGGTCACAGTGCTCCAAGGATCAGTGCTGAGGTCTAAATGATCTGGTAGGTGGTCTGATTAGCAAGTTTGCAAATAACATAAAAATTGATGGAGTTGTGGATAAGAAGGAAGGTTATCAAATGATACAGCAGGATATAGATCAATTGGAAATTTAAGCAGAGAAGCGGCAGGTGAAGTTTAATCTGGACAAATGTAAGAGAAAAGTACAAAATAAATGGCAGAACCTTCAGGAGCACTGATTTAGAGGGATCTTGGGGAGCAAGTCCACAGCTCTCTGAAAGTGGCAATACTGGTGGAAAGGGTGGTGAGGGAGGAGTATGGCATTCTTGCCTTCATCAATCAGGACATTGAGTATAAAAGTTGAGAAGTCATGTTGCAGTTGTATAAAACTTTAGTTTGGCCACATTTGGAGTATTGTATGCATTCTGGTCATCCCATTACAGGAAGGACATGGAGGCTTTGGAGAAGCTGCAGAAGAAGTTCACTAGGAAGATGCCTGGATTGGAGAGCATTAGCTGCAAGGAGAGGTTAGATAAACTTAGATTGTTTTCTCTGGAGTGTCAGAGGCTAAGGGGAGACCATATGGAAGTACATAAAATTATGAGAAGTGTAGATAGGGTAAGCAGTCAGTGTCTTTTTCGCCAGGGTGGAAATGTCAAATATTGGAAGGCATAGGTTTAAGGTGAGAGGAGGAAAGGTTAAAGGAGATTTACAAGACAAGATTTTTTTTAACTACACAGAAAGCGGTATGTCATGGAACATGCTGCAACAGGAGATGGTAGAAGCAGATATGATAGCAACATTTAAGAGGCATTTAGACAGGCACATGAAGAGGCAGGGAATAGAGAGGTTTAGATCATCTGCAGGCAGCTAGGATTAGTTAGACTGGCATCATGGTTGGCATGGACATGGTGGGCTGAAGGGCCAGTTATGTTCTATATCCCCAGCAGATATCTACACAATTAACTCACCAAAAGTCCACCCACTCCATTGTTTCTACAGCCCCTGTCCCACTTTGATAGTCTCTGTACTACTTATTTTGCTCTTTCCATCTACTCATAACCTATGGCCTGACACACTTTCTCTGTGACCTCCTCTCTCTGCAATGGTGGGAAATTGCAGAGGAAATGCACACATTTCTCTCTTTGGTCTTCTGTGTGGTACAAAATTGAATGCACCTTAAATGCATGTCCTTTAGAACTTGACATTTCTACCCTGGGAAAAAGATTGTCTACCCTATCTATGCCCTTCAATCTATCAGGTCTCCCCTCAGCTTCCGATGCTCCTTATAGCTCATACCCTCTAATCCAGGCAGCATCCTGGTAAAGCTCTTCTGCACCCTTTCCAAAGCCTCCACTTCCTTCCTGTTATGGGTCGACCAGAATTGCACACAATATTCCAAAGCCTTTCTTATTTAAGGCACAATGACAGCCATCTTCCAGCATCTCACCTGTGGCTAACAAAGATATAAAATATCTCTGCCAAGGCCCCAGCAGTCTTCTCCCTTACTTCCCACAACTTCTGACATACACTTGGTCAGGACCAAGGTATTTATCTACCTTTATGTGCTTCAAGACTGCAAAAACCTCCTCCTTCATAATGGCGATATGCTTCACGATATCACTGTCCTTTTCCCTGAACTCACTGCTTCCATGTCATTCTCCAAAGTAAATATGAAAGTGCATTTAAGGCCTTGCTCATCTCTCATGGCTCCATACATAGATTTCCATGTTGATCCTTAAGGGGACCTACTCCCTCCCCAGTTTGTATTTTGGTCTTGATATACTTATATCATTATATCTTTTAGGATTCTCTTTACCTTATCTGCCAGGAATATCTCATGTTCCCTTTTTGCCCTTCTAATTTATTTCTTAAGTGTAACCCTATATCTCTTACATTCAGCAAGGGGCTTGCTTGATCCCAGTTGTACACCTGACATACAAATCCTTTTACATCCTGACCAGGGTTCCCTGATCCTGCCAGTCTTGGTCTTCACTTTAGCAGGAAGATGCTGGCCCTAAACGCTTCCTATTTCACTTGCCAGACACTTCTTTACCTGCTAACAGCCTCGACTGATCAACCTTTGCAACCTCTTATCTAATGCCATCAAAACTAGCTTTGCCGCAATTTAGGACTTTAACTTATGAACCAGTCCTATCTTTTTCCATATCTTGAAACTAATAGAATTATGGTCACTGATCCCAAAGTGCTTTTCCACTGGACACATCAAGCTACTTACCCAACCTCAGTTCCCAAGAGGAGCTTGAATGTATCTTCTTCTCAAGTAGGGCCACATACATATTGCTTCAGGAAACTTTCCTGGACACACCACAAATTCTGCCCACTTAAACTCTTAGAACTATGGCAGTCCCAGTCAATATCAAAATCACTTACTATTATAACTTTATTATTCCTACATCCATCTGCGATTTCCCTACTTATTTGCTCCTCTAATTCCCACTGAATATTGTTGGGCCTAAAATATAAGAAATAAGAACATAAGATTTCTTTATTAGTTACATGTACATCGAAACACACAGCGAAATGGACATAAGAAATAGGAGCAGGAGTGGCCATCTGTCCCGTCGAGCCTGCTCCACATTCAATAAGATCATGGCTGGTCTGACTGTTGGACTCAACTCCATCTACCTGCCTTTTCCCCATAACCCTTAAGTCCCCTACCATTCAAAGATCTATCCAACTGGGTCTTAAATATATTTAAGGTGGTCACCTCTACTGCTTCCCTGGGCAAAGAATTCCACAGATCCACTACTCTCTGGGAAAAGCAGTTCCTCCTCATCTCTGTCCTAAATCTACTCCCCCAAAACTTGAGGTTATGTCCCTTAATTCTAGTCTCACTTACCAGTGGAAACAACTTTCCTGCCTCTATCTTATCTATCCCTTTCATAATTTTATATGTTTCGATAAGATCCCCTCTCATTCTTCTGAATTCCAGCGAGTATAGTCCCAGGCAACTCAATCTCTCTCTCCTCATAGGCTAATTCCTTCACCTCCGGAATCAAGCTGGTGAACCTCTGCAGCACCGCCTCCAAAGACAGTATATCTTTCCTCAAGTAAGGAGACCAGAACTGCACACAGTACTCCAGGTGCAGCCTCACCAGTACCCTGTACAGTTGCAGCATAACCTCCCTGCTCCTAAATTCAATCCCTCTAGCAATGAAGGCCAACATTCCATTTGCCTTCTTGATAACCTGTTGCACCTGCAAACTAACCTTTTATGATTCATGCACAAGCACTCCCAAGTCCCTCTGCACCACAGCATGCTGCAATCTTTCAACACTTCAATAATAATTTGATCTTCTATTTTTCCTTCCAAAGTTGATGACCTCACATTTACCAACATTGTACTCCATCTGCCAGACCCTTGCCCACTCACTTAACCCATTTATATCTCTCTGCATGAATTTGCTTTTCCACTCAATTTAGTGTCATCAGTAAACTTAACTGCATATAGTCTCCTCTTCCAAATTGTTAATGTACATCGTGAACATAATTCCATCAAAGTGATCACCTCTTTCTTATTTCTACCCATACAGCCTCATTGGATATCCCCCCAGAACATCCTCCCTAGGTACCGTTGTGACATTCTCCCTAATCAATATTGCAACTTCCCCTCCTGTCTTACCTCCACCATGCTGCAAGCATCTGTACACCTGAACATTGAGAATCCAGTCCTACCCATTCTTCAACCATACTTCTGTAATAGCTATGATATCACGATACCATGTGCCAATCCATGCCCCAAGTTCATCTGCCTTACCTATCAGGCCTCTTGCATTAAAATAAATGCAGTTCAGCCTATTAGATCTTCCTCCCTCCCTTCTCCACCCACCTGTCCTGCCTATCACTTTAACCTCTATATTTGCTTCAACTTTTCCATCTGTTACACTACTACTTTGGGTCTTAACCACCCCCCCCCCCCCCCCCGACAAGATTAAACCCTCTGGAGAAGTTCAAGCAAATTTCCCTGCCAGGATAATGATTCCCCAAGTTCAAATGCAACTCACTCCTCTTGTACAGGTCTACTCTGCCCTGGAAGAGATTCCAATGGTCCATGAAACTGAATCCCTCCCATCTGCACCAGATCTTCAGCCATGCATTCATTTGCTCTGTGCTCCTATTCCTACCCTCATTAGTGTGTGGTACAGAGAGTAATCCAGAGATTGCAACCCTGGACCTGAAGATGTTCATTTACATGTCCACTTCAGACCATCAGATGTTCACTTACATGTCCACTAGACTAATCTTTTGCTTCCTGTGCCATTACCATCCTCTGTCACCTTCCACCATCACCCTTTTTTCACAATTTCTGGAAAAATATCCTAATACATTCCTTCCCACTTACCCTTTCCTCCCCTTACTCTGCATTTTAAAATTAGTCCATCTCTGACTTTTTTCCCCTGTTCAGTTGAAAGATCATCTAATCTGCTGCTTTAGCTCTTGTTTCTCACTCAGCAGATATTATATGATGAGCATTTTCATTCTTATTCAGAATTGCTGCACCTTCAGTTTTTTTTGTTTTCTACATCAAAAGTACATTGTGGTTCTTCTGCTATTTACCCATTAATTGGAAAAAAAGCACTCATGCTTTCAGAGATGGAGCCCTCATATTGCAGGAAGAGATTAACATGTTCTCGTTCCTCTATTTAACTGAGAAGGAGCTATGTTTGCCTCATCTAAATCTCTCACAAGTCTGGTATTTCCCAGGGGACTGAGTTTGTCTCTTAGAGGAATGCTTCTGCCCCAGGATGAAGAAAGGGTAATCAATTGTGTAGCAATTCCTCCTCAGGGCTGTGAGAGATCGGACTTTGTTAACGTATTTCAGTTTTTAATCCTGTAAGTCAAACCCCTATATCGACAGTGTGCAACACTAATTTCAGTTCCTGCATATTATCACTTTTTTAACAATTAATTCTCAGGTTGTGGACATTGTCAAGGTTGGCATTTATTGCCTATTCATAACTGCCACTGAGAACATAGTTGTGAGTCACTTTCTTGAAATGCTGCAGTGCATGTCGTGGAGCAACAAACAATCTGCTGGAGGAACTCAGCGGGCTGAGCAACATCCATGGTAAGAAAGGAATTGTTGATGTTTCGGGTTGAAACCTACATCAGAATGCAGGGTCCTGATGCAGGGTTTCGATCCCAAACATCAACAACTCTTGCCGCCCCCCCAAAGATGTTGCTCAAATTGCTGAGTTCCTCCAGTAGATTGTTTTTTACTCCAGATTCCAGCATCTGAAGTCTCTTGTCTCCAGTGCATGTATTGAATGTACTGTATTCCTGCAGTGCTAGGATGTTGGCTAAAGATGAAGGAACATCAATATATTGCAAATCAGGATGTGAACTCCTGCCTTCACAATCTACCTTGTTTTGACCTTGCATCTTATTATCTACCTTGTTATGACCTTGCACCTTATTGTCTACCTGCACTGCACTTTTTCTGTAGCTGTTACACTTTGTTCTGCATTCTGCATTGCACTGAGGTAATACAAGGTAAAACAATGTGTAATTAATTGATCTGTATGAACGGTACGCAAGACAAGTTTTTCACTCTACGTTGGTACAAGTGACAATAATAAACCAATTCCAATGACTTGGAAATCAATT
The DNA here is from genome assembly GCF_009764475.1 of Pristis pectinata. Taxonomy (NCBI): domain Eukaryota; kingdom Metazoa; phylum Chordata; class Chondrichthyes; order Rhinopristiformes; family Pristidae; genus Pristis; species Pristis pectinata. The sequence goes on from NC_067419.1 coordinate 29,080,975, forward strand.
TGCAGGATAAAGTCTTCCAAATGCATTCAACCCATTTCCCAACTTTTTCCTGAGCCTAGAATCTCTTGCAATGTATATCTGTGCCCGTCCAACCATACAGAGGGACTGAATACAACAGTCCCAGCAGTTTTGTGCCTATGGCCAGACTTTACCTACGTTTCCAGTCGAAAGATCGCCGGAGTTGCTCGTTGATTGTTAATCCGGTCACCTTCTGACCGCCCGCTCGCTGCTCCCTCGCCACAGGGCCGGAGCTAGGATCTCCCTGCCTTTGGGCCGGTGGGTTGCGTCCTCATTTGGTGGTCTGGCTCCTCCGAGATTTCGCGGTGCAACTGAGCGCTCGGTACAAACCAGTCGCCGAGTGAGGCTGCGGCTAACCCCAGGCTCTCCACCTTAGACTGGAACATCTGGTTGGGAAGGAGGAGGAAGAGAGGCAGCGCGTCTCGTAAACACTGTGCACCCAGAATTACAATAAACAAGCCAGAAGTACTTAGGGGTCAACAATTAAATGAAGACAAAAGCTGCCCCACATATTTTTTTAAAGCATTTCACTTTTTGTTCCCAAATCCCCTCTTCCTTCTAGATGACTGGCACTTAAATCCTGCTTCTCAACTGTATCTTCGGTTGGGCTGGGTTTGAAGCCATGCACCACTCCGATAACAAGCCACAGCCAGGAATCACAACCAAGCGTTAATCAGGTTACTGGCCACCTGTAGAAACCAAAGGAAGGTGCTGGGCGAGATCACGTGACCTTCCCCGGGCGAGGTGCAGTGTGCCGAGGAATTTCGCAGATGCGCACATTGTGGCTACGACTGCAAGGTGAGTTACATGGGGCAGGCCCCACCGTTAATCAGCTTGCGTCAATTTTGGGTTAGTTAATCAGACCCAAAATAGTTTTGTGTAGGACTAACCACATCATATCATTCTTTGCTTGAGAAACGCACTCAAAAGATCGTCGGTTTTATCTGATATACAGCATTACTGCTAGAGGTACGTTATCATGAATGGAATTTGCAGAATATTTTTTAAACAAGGTCAAAGGCAATGTTGACTGATAATACTTGAATGATGAAATATGATTTTAAAATGTTTGCAGTTGCAGTTTAGTACTTAGCCCCAGGTAAGGACTGGTCAGAGTCAGCAGTAATGTTGGACCTTTCATTACATCCTTGAACCATCACCTTTGCCTCGGGAACAAGACATTGAAATATATTTGTGATATCAAAAAAAAACTCAGCTATTAACATGGATCTGTTCATCGGTGACCTTAATTTGTGAGGGGTTCTATATTATTCTACCTTCTTAAGCCTTTCATTTTTTGCAACTGCGCTTTTAATAAGCTTGCAATAAACCCACTAGAACTGATCTTATACAATTGTGATTGTTTTGGATTATTAAGCAATTTGACACATTTATTACAAAATAAAATGTCTAGAGTTGTTTCTGAATGGTTTTCCAAAAATCTGTCTTTCCTTGTTCCTGCTGTTTTTTTTTTGTTAAAGGATTTTTTTTATTATGTGCGCACACATGAATGAGTAATTAAAATTGGTAGGCCTCTTATGTTCTTAATTGAAATGAGAGCATTTATTATTTCTATTGCAAAAAGAAATAATGCTGCTATTGTATATGAACCTTTTCCAATGAATCAAACCTTTTCAATCAAAGTAACTATAACAACAAACCTATTCATTTAGCACCTTCAGTGTAACAAACAATCCAAAGCATGTTAAAAAGGGTGCATCTGAAAATGTATATTCCTCCATTTCAAATATATTCAGTAACTTGGCCCCTACGGTCCTCTGTGGGAATGAATTCGATAGATTCACCACGCGCTGTGTGAAGAAATTTCTCATATCAGTCCTAGACCCCTTGCTCTCCAAGGTCTCTGATGAGACCCTGGAAGACATGGACCACATTCTATGCCTTGGGAGTCAACTCCCAGAGAAGTCAGACTTCAAAGGTAAAATGTACTAGCACATTCAATGCACCAACACAGCCTTTAGCTGTCTGCAGAGAAGTGTGTCTGGAGATCAAGACCTTAAGTCCAGCAAAAAGTTCATGGTCTATTGAGCAGCAGTGGTTCCCCAGCCCCCTGTACATGACTGCCTATAGGAGGCAGCTCAGTGCATTGGAGATGTACACCAATGCTGTCATTACAAAATCTTTCAAATCCACTGCAGGATAAGCAGATTCAAGCCGGCTTCATCTCCAAAGACAGCACTCCTAGCATTGGGACTTCATGTACACTCAGTCATCTCCACTGTTCACATGCCTAACACCAGATTCCTGAAACAATTATCTACTCTGCCATGGGAAGAGATTGTTCGGAGGACAGAGAAAGCACTTTGAAAATATTCTCAAGGCCTCCTCAACAAAATATAACAATCTTATCGACTCATAGTAAGAGTTGGCCCATCATTTCTAAAATAGAGGTGGAGCATCCAACTTAGCACAGAGATCTTCAAGTCTCTATGTCAGGAACATTCAGAAGCCCAGCAAAAACAGCAGAAGAAATGCACCACCACCCACTCACTAACCTGGTTAACTACCTCCTACACCACAAGTGGTAGAATCTGCAAATACCAATTGCCATCTCAGAACCCACAGAATCTTAGGAACTGCTTGATAAGAAGAATTAACATAACTAAACTGTATTTCTGCTGTTCATCAGGTGGGCACTTAGCAGTAAGGTAATGAATTGTGGCATCACAAAAACCTAACTAGCTGTTTATACATGGCAGGGCAAAGGCACAAAAGAATGCAGCAAATGTTTTTGATCTGGCATTGGATTGCAGCCTCCTCATTTTCTTCTACAGGATTGTCTAAAAATAAATAACCAAACAATGAAAAACAGTCTTTTATCTCTTCAGATAATTTAATTTTTATTGGATTGAATATATTCTCCAGGTTTTTATTTCTGCTCCTTTTTGTCCTGTTTTGATTCTTCCTTTATTTTTTACTGGGTTTAAGAAGCTGCTGGTTTATCAAGGGGCATCTGATCCTTAGATGAATGCATGTCAGTCAGATAATATCTATGGTGACTCCATGTAAACTGGAACCAGCAACTAATAACTAACTAATAAAGGCTCATTAGTATGATACCACACTATCATATAAACAGTCTCCACCTCAGCTGCACATCACTGTAAAACTGTTTTTCAATGATAAAATGCTAAGTTATTTTAGAAACTTTATCTTCCTTTCAGTTACAATATCAAAGTTGGAAGATACAAAAATAGCCCACAGTGTTTTCAGAGCTGTAGAGAGGTGCAGAAAACTGCAGGATTCTAAAAATGCTGGTTAGGAAGCAGCATCTTACTTTCTCCTGGATGGACTCACTGCTGCTATTTTGCAATAAATCATCTCTTCTGTTGCTAAAATATTGAAGCTGTACAAACATAATGATGAAGCCTGGGTATTCTTTTTCAAGGCAGTGCGGTCATTGGCTTTCCTGCCATAAATTTGATCCCTGTCACAGTAATTGTGAAATGTATTTGCTAATAGTGCTTGTACAAAAAGCCAATACATTAAAAATGGTACTCCTATGGGACAAATCTTGCCTTGCCATGTCATGACTAATCAGTGCTGTTGTCTGTGTATGATTCTCCATACAGCAAGGTTAGCATTCCAGTTGCTATCAATTACTGAAAACTGTCTGGATATTCTACACCACAACATTAGTGACAATTACGACAAAGCATACCACAAGATTTCAGTAGTTCTTCACAACTGTTTTCTCTGAGGCTTAAAATGATATCCAAATGAAACTGGAATATCAGGGGAATGGAGCCTTATTTATTCTCATTTTATAATCAAAATGATGGAAAAAAGATGACTACAAATATTGAAAAATAATTGTCAAAAAATGTTCTTGATCCAGTTCTCTTCTAACAAAATACTAAATATGTATGTTAGTATTTAGTATTTTAATACTAAAATTTAGTATTTAACATACTAAATATTTGGTGATTTGTACTTTTTTAAATCACTGGAGTACATATTTTTCAAAAATACAAGGAAGCAATTAGAAAAAAGACAATTTTCAGCAAAGGACGGAAATCTCAGATGGGAAGCCTAAAACTTTGGAAGGTTTTAAGGAGTCTCTTAAAGGAGGAAAGAAGATGAAGGGGTTTACTCTTGGAACTCCAGAGTGAGGGTACAACTGCCAATGGTATTGGTATTGGTTTATTATTGTCACTTGTACCGAGGTACAGTGAAAAACTTGTCTTGCATACCGATCGTACAGATCAATTCATTACACAGTGCATTGAGGTAATGCAGGTAAAAACAATAACAGTAGAGAGGAAAGTGTCACAGGGAAGTGCTTTGCAGGTAGACAATAAGGTGCAAGGTCAAACAAGGTAGATTGTAAGGTCAAGAGTCCATCTCATCATATAAGGGGACTGTTCAATAGTCTTATCACCGTGGGATAGAAGCTGTCCTTGGGCCTGGTGGTATGTGCCCTTAGGCTCCTGTATCATCTTCCTGATGGGAGAGGAGAGAAGAGAGAATGACCTGGGTGGGTGTGGTCTTTGATTATGCTGGCTACTTCACCAAGGCAGCAAGAGGTATAGTCAGAGTCCTTGGAGGGGAGGCTGGTTTTCATGATGCGCTGGGCTGTGTCCACAACTCTCTGCAGGTTCTTGTGGTCCTGGGCAGAGCAGTTGCCGTACCAAGCCATGATGCATCCAGTTAGGATGCTTTCTATGGTGCATCGATAAATGTTGATGAGTATCAGAGGGGACATGCCAAATTTCTTTAGTCTCCTGAAGAAGTAGAGGTGTTGGTGAGCTTAAAAGCTGGTCCCTCTCTGAGTGAACAATTCCAGTCACAATTCAGACTAATGCAGTTGAAAGTCAAACCAGAAATACATTCATACATACAATACAAACAAATGGTTGGGCAGAGTGGAGGAAAAAAGCATAACAGTGACCTAGAAATTTATCTGTGCAATGATACAAACCCATCATTGTTGAAATGAAAATTGTGCTACAGTGATTTTTTAAAAAATTGTGCATATTAATATCTTGCGGTCTTTTAGTGCAATTTTTTTTGTACATCCCTGTTTTTTTTTCTTGGCTCAAAATTCATTTCTGGTTTGACTTTCAACTGCATTAGTCTGAATTGTGACTGGAATTGTTCACTCAGAGAGGGACCAGCTTTTAATAATGCTGAAGGCTCAAACTGAATGTTATTTAAGAGGATCAGACACAATTCCCCTGTGGTCATAGGCAGAATGTTGCACACTTCTTGGCAAAACAAACCTCCGGTAGACTGACCCAAACTGGGATCTTGGTCACTGCACCCCCAGGTGGCTTCAGCAGGTTCTCCTTCAAAGTCAAAGTAAAGGTCACCCTCGCAGTCAGAAATATTGCCTTAGCATCCATTTCAGGCTGTCTCTGCTGATATATGCCACACTTAATATGTTGCTGCTCACTGATGTATTGCAGAAGTTCAACAAAGCTTCAACAGCAAAGTGGAGAACCTTTGATTTTTAATCAATGTGACTTTTGCATTCACACCTGGAAAGCACATTTGGCTCCCCAAAGAACAGGCATTCATAGAGGGCATTCTTGCCCTTAAAGACACCACTTGCTGATGTGAATGTCCGTTGCACAAAAAAGGTGTCTTCTACACACACTGTTCTTCAGAAAAGCGCAGGAACCTCAGCCCCTGAGGGTACACTGTTTCCTTTCCCATCATTGGAGTATGTGTTCATTTCTTGCCAATGATTTGCAGTAGCTGAATGTATTGTGTTAGTTGTACAATGGTGTAATCCTTTAATTGCTTTTTCCCTGAGATCAGAGCAGAAAGGAAAGCTGTCACCAACACAGAAAAAATCCATGAAGCAAAGTAGAATTACATGAAGGAGCCCAGAGCTATGGTTTTGAAACTACCGCTAAAGAATTTTGATTTTTTTGGAGCTTTTCAATGCAGCATTACAGAAAGTGCTAATGTCATCTTGATGCTGGCAAAATGGTCCAGACAAATTTCTAGCTCCATATGTTTAAAAGAGAGTGTTGCTAGGCTGGAGGAGGTTACAGAGATTAAGAGAGGGTGAGGCATAAAAGGAATTTAAACATGAGGATGAGAATTTTAATTCTGGAGCATTGAGGCGTCAGGCCATGTGACTTAATTTAAGGGAGGCAATAAGGAGAACTTGGTGTAAGACAGGAGCTTGTTTTCTGAAGGTAAGAGGTAGAAGGCTAAATTTATATGATTTGGAGTCAGGGCACTTCACTACAAGAGATTTATGATTCCTTGGGGGGCATGGAAGTGGGGTGAGAACACAGAAAAAATTGTCTTTGGCTGCTAGTAAGAGTGGTAACTGTCAGTTGTACTCTCTCCACAAGTTTGGTTCCATTGAACTCAATGGGCCCCAAGATATATAGAATGTTAGTACAATTGGCGGCAGATTCTCTTGCACTCATTTAGCACAGGTGATCGAATGAAATTTTCCAAACTAGCGTTCTTTCTGGATGGCTAAGTTGCCCATGGACTTTGTAGTTATTCATAATGCTCTTAATTATTGAAGTTTATTGTTGCCAGGAATGTTACTAATATTTCCCATTTTGCATCAAATAATTTGAAGCAAAATGAAATACCATAACTAATGTCTTGTGCTTATATTTTCCAAATGATAATTCAGTAGAAGATTGGGCCCCAAAATATCCTTCTAGAAAAATAGAAACAAGGTGAACAGAGGACTGGGAGAGACAGTTAAGGTTAAAAATAATACCTGATAGGTGGGAGCATATTAAATGAAAAGAGGTCTGAGTCAGAGTTCCATTGTGTATAAGTGTACAAAATGAGTTTAGATGGTGTAAATGTACAAAATGGTTGGTGAGCTGAGGATGCAAATAGCCATGTGAGAATAAGCTATAGTGGCAATAATGGAAATCTAGCGCAACAAAATGGAGAGTATTGAATGCTTACTTGTCCTGGAATGAATGTATTCACAAAAGATAAGGAAGGGTTGAAAAGGATGGCTAGTGATTTTGATTAAGGAATTCATTAGAGCTTGAAAGAGAAATAGAGGCCCAAATTAAAATTTAATTGGTTGGAGTTGGGAAACAATAAAGAATTTAATATATTACTTGGTGTATTTATAGCCCACCAAAGAATGGAAAGGAAAAAAGTCACGAAGTTACTTTTTCCAAATGGTATGTGTCTCGGGGATTGAGACCAGAAATCACAGAGGTGTTGGCCAATCCTCCTTAAGTTGAGGGATGGTAGGAATAAACAAGAAGAAAACCATTGTCTCTTGTACTAAAAAAAAAGGCAGCAAGATAAATATGGCATAATGGGCCAGTCAATGAAATATTGGTGCTAGGGAATTAGAAACAAGAATCCTGGAGCAAATTAATAGCCATTTGATCTCACATGGAATTGAAGGGAAAAACGGATTCATATTTATCAAGAACAAATTATGTTTGACTAATGATTGAGTTTTTTTGATAAGGTGAATGAAGGCAATGGAAATGATGTGTCTATAAGACTTTGAAAGGCGTTTGTGAAATACTACTTCTTAGACTCAAAGGCAAAATTGAAACTCATGGGATAACTGCAGAGTAGCAGCAGAGATTCAAAATAGGCTAGTGGACGGGAAATAGAACATCATGGTAAATGGCTTCTTTTCTGACTGGATAGAGGTGTACAGAAATGATCTCCATACTTCAGTCCCTGGACTACTACTGTTTCTGATTCTTGTCACTAATTTGAACTTAGGGATACAGGGCACAAGATTCAAGATCTGGAGAGGACATGAAATTTGGAGATTTAGTAAACAGCAAAGAAAATAGTTAAAACTTTGAAGATGGCAGTCAGACTTATAGAATGGACAGGCACATAGTAGATGAAATTTAATGCTGGAAAGTATGAAGCAATATAATTTTAACACGAAGAAAGAGGTGAGATCAAACATTCTAAATTCTAACTTTTAAAGAGGTGCAAGAATAGGGAGAGCTGAGTGTGTTTATGGCTGAGTACTTTAAGATGGCAAGAATAATAAATGAGAAACAATGTGGGATTGCAGTCTTTACAAAAAGGGGCATGGTGCACAAGAACTACCAAATTATGTTAAACCCTGCTGAAGAACTGTGTCCAAAGCTGGTTACCAAACTTTTGGAAGAATATGCAGGCTTTGGAAATGGTATAGAAAAAATTTACCAGAATGCTTTCAGAGAATACAGTTGCATGGATAAAATGGAAAGCCAAGGTGTTTTCTCCTTAAAGCAGAGAAGGATAAGAGGAAATTTAATAAAGCTGTCGAACATCAAGAAGGATTTTGACAGGGTAAATAAAGAGAAACTGAATGGTTGAAGAATCAGTATATGTGGAGCACCAATTTAAGCTAATTGGCAAAAGAACCAAAGTCTTGGTAAGTAAAATCTTTTTCTTGCCTTCAGTGATTAAGATTTGGAACATGCTGCCTGTTAGGACAGTAAATATAGATTCATTACTAACCTTCAAAAGGGATTCAAATAAATACTTGAAAGGAAAATATTGCGTTGAAATTGTGAACAAGTAAGGGTAAGGTGCCAAATAAATTGCTTTTACAAAAACGTTTGCACTGATTCAATAGGCCAAATGGTCTCTTTCACCATTATGATATAATGATTGTGTTATATCTGAAGACCTTACAGTTGTTATTTAAATGGGAAATGAAGGATGGATGCAATCCTAATAAAAATAGTCATTTTTAGTTTTGTAGGAAGTTATTTTTCCAAACGACATTGCTAGATTAAGTTAAATCTCTTTTGCCTTTCTAATGGGATAAAATCCAGTATTACAACTTGAGTTAATATTATAGAGTCATATGACACAGAAACAGGCCCTTCAGTCACCGTGACCACGCGACCATCAGGTACCTATCTATACTAATCCCAATTACCTAGACTTGCCCAGTAGCCTTCTATATCTGGGGGACTCAGATGCTCATTCAGATGCCTTTTGAATGTTATGAGGGTACCTAGGTCACTGACTGCATTTAATAAGTGACTGGATGAACACTTGAATCGCTTAGGCATAGAGGGGTTAATGTGAAAGGGTGCCCATTGATCAGCATTGGATGAGTTGGGCCAAATAGCCTGTTTCCATGCTGCATGATTCTATGATACTATATCTCCCTCCATCACCTTCTGAGGCAGTGTGTTCCAGAGTGCAACCAGCTGGGTGAAAACATTTTCCTTAGATCTCCTCCAAACCTCTTACTCCTCATCTTAAACCTACATCCTCTGGTTCTACACACTTCCATTACAGGGGAAAACTTCTCATTATCCACCTTAGCTATGTGTCTTATAATTTTGTATACCTCTATCAGAAGCCCTTCAGCTTCTTCTGCTGTGAGGAAACTAAACCCAGCCTTTCCGGTCTTTCCTCATAATTGAAATGTTCCATCCCAGGCAACATCCTGGTAAATCTTCTCTGCACTCATTCCAGTGCAATCACATCCTCCTTATAGTGTGGCTACCAAAACTGCAAACGGTACTCCAGCTGTGGCTTTAACAAAGTTCTATAAAGTTGTACTATGACCTCCATGCTCTTATATTCTCCGCCCTGGCTAATGAAGGCCACCATCCTGTATGTCTTCTTCACCACTGCTACTTTTAGGTATCTATGGACGTACGCTAAGGCCCCTCTGTTTCTCGATACTCCCTCAGGCTCTGTCATTCGTGTTGCATGTCTTGTCCTTATTAGACCTAAAATGCATCACCTTGCACCTATTGGAATAAAATCCCATATGCCATTGTTCAGCTTAAGCTACCATCTGATCAATATCACTCTAACCTAAGATTATCCTCCTTACTGTCAATAAAGCCATCAGTTTTTGTGTCATCTGCAAGACATGATAAGACTTGTTGCATTTTGACAATAGGAAATAAAAATAGTGCCTGAAAACCTGATTCAGCTCTTAACATGCTATAACCATCAGATTTCTGCTAGATATAAAATAGCTGAGCAAACAGCCTTGAAAGCAAAGAAATACTAGGTCTTCTGTGAGTGGCTTGAAGTGCGGAGGTGTGAGACTTTCATTTACCATCATTCTTATCATTCACCCTGAACCAAATCCCATGAATGGGATCACTTGACTATTCAGGGTGGCCTGTTAATAGCAACAAAGGTACTCAATCCGCTGGAAGCTGGAGCAGCTCCTGGCATCTCTGAGTGATGGCATCAATGGTCCCTTTAGAGCTGAAGAAAATTGGCGTAATATTATTTAGATTCCCCTGAGGAAGATGTGAAAATTGTAAATGTGTCTCTGGGATCATTTGTTGTGAGTTTCTGATTTGATTCTCCTTATCAGGTCTCCAATTGCACCATAATGGAATTTAGCAGTTGGATGCCCTGTTTACAATTACAGCATTCATAGAACAGTGTGGGAATCTTCTAGCTATAGTTCTAAGCTTCATCTGTAATGTCACAATGAATGGTGCCAATTCTCACAAAGTTATTAAACATTATATTGGCTCTTGATCTTATTGCCTGGAATGGAAGACTTTAGTTTGGATAGACTGGGATTGTTCTCACTGGAGCATGGGAGGCTGAGGGGTGACCTTGTAGAGGTTTATCAAATTACGACGGGTATAGACAGGGTAGATAATCTTTTTCCAAGGGTAAGGGAGTCTGAAACTAGAGGACATAGGTTTAAGGTGAAAGGGGAAATATTTGAAGAAGGTCTGAAGGGCAAGTTTGAGGGTGGTGGGTATATGGAACAAGCTGCCAGAGGAGGTGGTAGAGGCAGGTACAGTCACAGTGTTTAAAGAGCATTTGGACAGGTGTACAGATAGGAAAGGATTAGAGGGATATGGACAAAATACAGGAAAATGGAATTAACATAGGTTGGAATCTCGGTTGACATGGATGAGTCAGGTTGAAGAGCCCGTTTTCATGCTATAGTGGGACTTTTTCTTTATATGTGAGACTTAATTCAAATACTCAGTAGCTTGTAGACCTTGCTGAAATATTAGTAAAAAGCTAGTACAATTTGACAGTGTTTCTAGTGGAGTTTAATTATCAGTAAGGTATTTGGACCATGTGCAGGCAGAAGGGATTAGTGTAATTAGGCATCATTAGCTTAATTAGTTCAGCACAACATCATGGGCCGAAGGGCCTGTTCCTGTGCTGTACGGTACTGTTCTATGCTCTAGTAACTCCTTACCATAAACTGAATGTAAACGCCATTCAGATCCATGACACGGATTTTAAGTAAAAGGGTTAAGGACTTTTCTGGTGCCTTTGATGAATACTCATTCTAGTTTTCTACCATCTCCTTAATAATGGTTGCATTTTGAAAGACTGTCCCAGCAGGTGGCTGTCACTGTTCTGCTAGAATCGTGTAAAGATAGCTGACATTTTCTTTAAATCACAGAACAGTTGTAAGGGTTATTAGAGTCTATAAGCGGAGAAAAATCTGTCTGCATAGAAGTGTGTATTTTATCAAATTATGAGGGGCATAGACAGGGTAGATAATCTTTTTCCAAGGGTAAGGGAGTCTAAAACTAGATGACATAGGTTTAAGGTGAGAGGGGAAATATTTGAAGGAGGTCTGAGGGGCAAATGTTTTCCCTTGCAATAATGTACCTCGCATGGCATAAACATCCATTGGAAGATCACAAACCCACTGACTATTTGGCCATGATCCTACATAGGTTCTTAGTGCATACGAGACACTTCTCTGTGGAGAATATTCAAAAGGGGTGATGTTTACTCTGATGAGACATCAGGTCAACAAAAGGAGGAGTGCCCATGTCTGAAGGAAGGAATTCTCATGTAAATGAGAAATTGTGAGGCAGCATTCGCGGGCAACTTATTGTTCAAAATTCAGCTGCACTGACATGCTGGTAAAGTAGAGCTGGGACTTAAAAGGGAAGTAGAGGCAATTGAAGGGATGTAGGGGGTGAGCATGAGGATGTGTCGACAGGGGTTGACATTATTGTGGATCTAGGGCAGGCACTTGTTCTACTTCCCTGGAAGAACTTTTACTTAGCCTTGTTCTGCCCTGCTTGTAATGGTTCCCTTACTGACAGCTATTAACCTATTGGCTGGAGAATGCATAGGACCTGCACTGCTGATTGGTACCTCAACTTTGTGAGGTTCCACATTTATATATTAAAAGTACACCTTCACCAAGAACTGATGGATGTCAGTGGCCCTGAAGGAATTGCCAGTGGTAGATCAGGAAATCCATGTTGATAAAATCTAAAAATTCAAACAGATTGTGGAATTATAGTAGCTTATTGAAGACAATTGAAGAAAATTAAAACCATCTCACAGAATTTAGGGTGTGAAAACAGACTCCATATCGTTCATTGTTTAGGCACTATTTGGCCATAATTTTCTCTGTGGTGCTGACTTGTCTTTGCCATACATAGATGAGAACCAGCACGTACATCACTTGTGCAGGTAATGAGCATGCAGAGTGCACGGATCATTACGTCAATTTATGAACAACAGTGATTTGATACCAAATTGGAATCTGCCAATCCAGCTAACACCATGGGTTAATAGGGAAACCAGCATTTAACAATATTTAGAGCCATTGTTCCTGTTATTCAAAAGGATTATTAATTACCGAAAAGTTTATGAATGAATGAAAGGAAAGAGAGTGGGTTATGTGATTTACTATTGGATATATGGACAGTGCTGGAGTTTCAGAAGTCTTGAGGGACCGTTGTGGGTTGTTCACCTAGAATTTAGCCTAAATATCTTGATGGCAATCACAAGGGCTTTGGTGGCCATCCTTTTGTAGTGCTCCATTTTATAGAGAATGAGAGAGCTACCTTCATCTTCAGAACAATTGAAAGTCCAAGAGGGGGAAAGATCTTGTATCGAGCCATGCTGGCACCTCATCTATCACCCTAATCATTCACACCTTTCACTCTGGCTACAGTGTATACCATTTGCAAAAAAAAGCACTCCGATGAGACTACTCTGACGGTACCTCCCAAACCATGGCCTCTACCACTGTGATGTACGAGGGAAGCTAGTAAATGAGAATAACACCATCTGCTAATTCTTCTCTATCCTGACTTGGAACTATATTTGTTCATTGACACAGTATCTAAATCCTGGAACACCCTACCCTAAAACACTGTGGGAGTAGTTTTTTCAAGAAGACATTAATGATCCAAGAAGATGAGTTATTACTGTCTTCTCATAGGGACTTGGGTATGAGCAATGGATGCTGCCCTTGTCAGCAATGTCCTCATTCTATAAATGTAAAAGAAATCTTAAAGCAAACCATGGCTATCCCACAGAAAGGCTTTGTTGGAAGATTGCAGTATAGTGCAGAGCCGGTGCTTTTGATGAAAGGTTAGTAATCAGTATTCACATTTGGTTCTTTCCATGGAAGGACATTACCTTACCAACTCACTCAAGGGGAAAAAAATCAAGCCAGCCAGCTAGAAAAATACTCATTTAGGATTTCTGTAGGGGCATCCAATAGAATATCATTACAATTTTCAATGTAAACAGTGATGTACAGTCACAAATGCCACTTCTCCAGTGTTTCCCATCTAAGAGACAGAAGGAGATAGAGGGAACACCACAAATATTTCCTTTTTCTGCTTCTGCATGCTTGACCAAAGACTGCCCAACTAACTTGACATCCATTGCTCGTATAGTTACTCCCTCTTGAAAATAATCCAAGGACTTCTAGGCAAATGTGGCATTTATTATTTGTCATCTTAAAAAGGCCTAGGATTTGCCTCCTTTTTTTATTTCTTCAGTTGAGTAAAACATAAGAGCACTGCGAAGAAAACAGAAGTGTTCTTTTACAGCAAGTTGGCTTACCCAGTCAAATTTTGTCCAGTGTTTCTGTCATGTGAGGATGAGGGCATACAGTTGGGTGGATAATGTAATATCAGAGTATTACTTTTATCCTGAAGACTGCCAGAAGGCAAACAACATCCATAAATCTTAGTACCCTGCGTACTACAATTTGTAGATACTCATTTGTCATAGACTTAGAATGGGAGCTTGACCTGCACTCAATTTCCTTCTGCAGTGACTCAGTTAGTGCAACAAAAAAACATCATTGTCAAAAGAGAACCTAACTTGCTTTAACCCTTCAGGCACAATCATTTCAGGAATGATTGTTTATTTTCCATACTTAAAGTACTCAAGCTTATTATCATTCAACAAAAGACGTATCCACCAACCCAAGTGCAAATAATGATTGTTAAACAAGAAGGATGATTCATTGTCTCAGGCATGAGGTCTGTTTTAGATTTTGCCTTCACATCAAATGAGACCAATAGGTGTCAAATTATTCTTTTGTTATAAATATTTTGTTTTTTTGCATGAAACAGGTAAATCATTGCTGGCAGTATGATTATTTTTTACACCGTAACCAATGCCATTACTTTGGGGTTAGGTAAAACACAAGTTAGTAAAGTAGGTTTTAACAGATTAGGAAAAAAATCTTGGATCCAGAAACAAAGAAAGCCATGGGCTTTTGCAGGAATTGATCAGTCAAAGCCAGTTACTGGCAGACATATCCTGAGCAATGTCTAATTTTAATCTCTCTCCCTTTTTAAAAATGTTTCTAACAGTTGGTTTTAAAAATGGACCAACTATTTATCTGTCTCACCGCTGAATATTGACTGTGAAATGTCTACCATAAAAATGGAGCAATTCCTTTTTACACACCAGCCAAGATGAATAGGTTGGATGTGGAAATGTATGCACTTAGTATTCAGCACACACTGGAACCATTTCCAGTTACTGATATTTTTTTGCACTTACTTTCACCTTACACTAATGAAAAAACCCACAATGTACCTGCACAAGCTGATGTGTTAATTTAATTCTTGAAAAACATATGAGATAAGTTCGAGATTGAGAAAGAAATTGAAGGTTTTTAGATAGATCTAAATGTTAAGTATTCCATTTTCAATTACATTTGGAGGGTGGAAGCATCAAAGTGGGATGGACAAATAGTCTTGGGAATTATTTGTGGAATTTTTTCCTTGATAGGTAGATCTAACAGAGATTAAATCTTACATTAAAATGTATTGAATCTGTGGATGAAGCAGAGTTAGTAGGCAGAATTGCCATTTTTATTCCATTCCTTCTTCTGATATTGTATCTTTTCACCTCATTTCTGATTTTCAATCTTTCTTGAAATTTGTTTACTTTAACCTTTTTTTCCCCTTTCTGACTATAACTTTATTGTTGCGTTTCATTTCATTCTTGGATACTTTCACCCATTTTGAAGAGAGCCACCTTGCAAATTTTGATCGGCATCAAGTCAGATCAGTAAGCCACTTTTCAGCCAATTGAATGCCAAAAAATGTGAAGATTGGTGTCATTATGATTACTTATGGATTGGATATGTTATGTTTAGTCAGCATCATTATATACGGAAATAGTTTTTAAATTGTACTGCCAATCTGATGTTGTACTTAGAACTAGAAAGGTGTACAGTACGTTACCCCACTTCTGATCCATGGCCAGTGTTTCTTGATGCTTTGGTTGATGTTGGGTTTGGGATTAGCTGCAATTCTCATTATAGCTAAATATTCTGCCAATCCTTACAGATGTTAAGTGTTGGTACATGGATGAGCCATTGCTGGGTTGCTGCCATTTTTGATGATGTTCCTCCAGGATAAGGAGCAAACAATATACAGCAATATTGAGACAAGAGATGGTAACTAAGATCTTCATGCTTATTCTGCTTTTTAGTTAAATCATGACTGGTCTGTATTCTAACTCAATATATCCACCCACTCAGCTACATACCTAAGTTAGCAAAAATCCATTGACTCAGACTTAAAATCACTGATTAAGGTTCCATCCACTGCTTTTAATGAATAAGAGTTTCACACTTCTACTACCTCTTTCATTTAAAGTGATTCCTAACTCCTGAAGAATTGGTCTGCACCTGATTTTAACCTGTACCTTAGACTCTCCCAACAGGGGAAAACAAAATGTTTGTCTCAATTTACTCTCTATTGTTTTCAAAAAATCCAAAACACTCAATCAAGTCATCCTCTACATATTTATATTTAATGGAATGCAATCCTAATTTCTTTGTATATGATGTCTCCTCATAACTTAACCTTATGGTGAATCTATACTGCATTCCTTTCAAGGCTAATATAGTGTCACTAATGTGAGCTGTCAAGCACTGAACACATTACTCAAAGTGGAGTCTAACCAGGGACTTGAATAACTATACCAAAGCTCCCACTTCCTTATGTTGCAATCTTCTGGAATATTAATCCTTGTTTAATCATTTTATTTTACTTGAACATTATAGAATAAGGACCTACAAAGATTGCATAGGCTCCCCATTTCCAGGACACTGCCAGTCATCTTGCCAATTAGATTATTTGTCCATCATCACCATTCTGTAAACCCTGCTGTTCAACTAATTTCTTAAGTAGTTCAAGAAGGCAGTTCACCAGTAACTCAAGGACGAATGGGGATATGCAGTAAATTTTGGGTCTGACAGTGATGCTCATGTCGATTTCTGATTTAATCTGGCTGTATGGTTCCTTACTATGTTATCTAAGATATTAATAAATGATTCTTGAAGCAATGGCAGGCAATTCAGACCACATCGTTCCAAGAGCTGCCAATGCGGTGATGATTGGGAACCATGTTAGGCAAATCCTTTTTTTTAATTTTTTGTCCTACAGCTCCACAGAGCATCCATTTCTTCACTGGTGCCCTGATATTGCTCCCAGTACTTTAATTGCTGAATGTTCTGACCCCACAATCTTCCCGTCTCTTGACCCTGCAAGATCCTAGGACTCAATCCCTGACCATCCAATCTTCTGAACCCTTGGCTTCCAAGCCCATTGACTGCTGAGCTCCCCAATCTTCAAAACTCTCTTCCCCACGACTTCCTTTATTGCTTACCCCAATTCTTGGGGTAATCCTGGATTTGTCTCTTCTACCCAGACTCAAGGCATTAGCTCCAATCCCTATCCCACCATCCACCCTACCACAACAACGGCTCAATGTTCTGATACCACTCCCTGAAAACAACAGAAGGCTCCAGTCCCTTTCCACATGCCGACCACTAGCCCTGTTTCCCCCAAACCCAAACTTAGACTGAAATTGCAAGGATACGCCTGTGACCAAAGGGGTTGTTGCATGGGAGGGTTTGGGGATCAACATTCAATCAGGGGCCCTGGGTGGTTCTCATGATTTTGAGATCACTAGCTGAGAAAATTGGGGATTCACGGAGTGAACACTGGGTGATTGTAGCTTCGGAGGATTGTATGATCAGGGATAGGAACTGAGCCCAGAGTTCACAGGGTGCTGCAGGCCTTCATCCTTAGTTTGAACAACTTAACCACAGCAAACAAAATAATAGAAGCAATGACAGGAAGAGCAGTTGGACCAAATACAAAGCTGAACTAAGCAGAGTCTACCCAGTCGTGTCCTATTTACTCCTATTCAGGTGAACTTCAAATATGTGCACCAATACTATGTAAGGTTCATTTTTCACCAAAGCAATCTCTTGTAACTCGTTTTCTTTTGCTGAGGATTAGTAATTAGATTCCACAAACATTATGTTACTTGAAATAATTTATGTATATAAATCTGGTTGACAAAGTTGCACATTTAGAGAATTATTTTACTCTATGCTTTTGATTGGTTGTCTGCAGGTATCATAATCTGGGGAAAATAAGTCAGTCATTGGTCAAGATTTTGTGACACAATGACAAGGATTGTGGATGGTTAAATCATTGTAATCTGGCACAAAGTGTTATTTAAAAATATGAGCATTGTGCGATTCAACATGCTGTAGGCTAGAGACTGAAATAAAATCAGTCTAAAAGCAGAAACAGATTGCTATAATTGGATCTGTGCACATAAAGTAGTAAAGCACAAAAGAGCATTAACATTACATCGATTTCACTTATCTAATCTGACCATGTTTCTATCCCAACTGGCATCAATGACTGCTGTAGCATGAACTCACTGGGAATTAACTGGAAAATAGTATGGTCTTGTTTTGTACTGAAAGAATTATTAAAATATAATAGACAGCTTAACTGAACCTTTGTGCAACAAATCCTACTGATGTTCTTAATGTATTGCATCATACCACACTTAAGAGACTGATGAAAAATGCTGATTGTAAAATAACGTGGAACTTGCCTTTTCATTAAGTTGGAGATTCATGAGGAAGCTGGGCAGAGTGCCACTGTGGTTGTATGGCTTAGCTGGTAATGCTCTACCTTCTGAGTGGAAAAACTATTGCTTTGAAACAGCCTTTCATATTTAATCTTTTGTTCACCTAAATAGGCATATCACCTTCTGCCCAATCCATAATGCTGAGATGAGATTTGGAGTAAATATAAGCAAACCAAAATAAGCAGGAGCGAATAGAACATGGGTTTATTTTGTGTGATAATTATATTCAAATCTTTAGGATGTGTATTGCCTTTTTAATTTCCTCTTCACTTTACTAGTGTTAGTTGAGGCAGTAAATTGGAAATTTCTAAAAATACTTGGCTCCACACACAGTTCGAAGATGTTGAAAGTCAATTCTGGCATCAGATACTCTGTTCATGCTGTGCATGGCCAAAAAGTAGAAGTGCCCACAGAGCAATTTCTTCCACCACCTGTCTCCAAACGTCTTTGCCCTGTTCTCTGCAACAGTCTTATCATATAATGGAATGAATAATGGGTAGCTGGGCCCAGATCCAATCAATCTGCCAGCATATTGTAATATCTCATTACGGTGTTGGAGGCCTTTCCTGTCAAAGATGTTGCCCTTCAGGTGAAATAATAAACCAAGGTCATCAGGGAGTTTATTGAAATAGTGATTTGGAATTCTGTTCTCCGCTGGGATGTAATTTAGAACCAGTCCAGTTTGACAGAATTAAACTCTGCTATGATGACTGCTCAGTGCCCTAAGTTAAATCAATATGGTCAATCTCAACCAGTTCCCATTGTGAATAAGTTTATAGTCCCAACCTGTCCATAATTTAGCACAAATTAGGCTTCGTTACTTGGAGATAATATTGTGATTCGTGACATAAAATGGTAATGCTCTAGTGTAGTAAAGTATATTCCTTGGTTACTTGGTAGTTATTGAATATTGATTGAGCTGCTAACAAGTTCAGATCTGCGGATGTGCAGAAATTCCAAACTTGCAGTCACTTACATAAGAAATACTGTACAGAGCTTTCCACAAAATCATATGCTATTCTAATGTTTACTAAAAAAAATTCCAGCAAAGTATAAAAGATCGTGAGAGGTTTAAATTGTGTAAAGATAGAAAGGGTAATAATGTCCCATTTGGAATAGTAAAAGGAGCAGGGAACAGAGATTTGAAGTGAAGGGCAATGGATATTTAGGAGATGTAAGAAAAACCTTCATTTGAGCAAACTGTGTTAATGTTTGTCACTGTTGGACTGTTAGAGTGGTAGAAAAAGAGTCAATCACAGCTTCCCAAAAGGAATTGCATGGGCAGTGGAGGAAAATTAATTTACAAGGCAATTGAGAAGAGGAGTGGATAGGGACTGAATAAATTGGAGCTAGCATGGGCTTGATAGGCTGAATAGTCCCCTTCTGTGCTGTAATGATTCTAATTTGAAATATTTGTTATGTCTTGGAATTAGTTTGTTCAATATTTAACCCATTGTTTCGATAATTCTTTGAGCACTTGTGATAATTCATCACCATTTAGTACATTGCAAACACATTACAGTTAGTGTTCTGTAACAGCTATGAATAATGGTTGTATCTGCTTTTTGGTTGTGAATGACTTTATATTTTTGACAGAGATGCTGTAGTGCAAGTCTGATGTGCAACAAATTCAAAGAAATGTCATAGATGTGAGAATTTATTGATCACATAAAACTTATTAAAACTGAAGAAGGCTTATTTATGTACCAGGTGACACTCACCATTGAAAAGCCTGGATACAAGAAATCTGAGACACTTCCTGTGAAATTAAAGCTGTAATATCTCTTTTAAAAAGACAGATTTTAGTTCAGTTTTCTGATGTAAAATTTAATCAACCAGTGATTTTATTGTCTTTATTTTAGTCATACTTTTAATCATCTGCGAGGCAGTGATTGAAAAGGTACTTGAATAATTTTGAAAAATATATGGTGGTAATTAAATAATAGAATGAAGAAATGAATGTGCATTTATTGTGTTCAAATTTTTCAAATGATCTGGTGAATGATTAATGAAGTAATTACCTGCAAGTTGAACAAAACAATTCAGTACTCAAGAACAAAGTTCAACTCAGATATTAACTTAAAATTAAATATATTTTGCCTTACAAAATCCAACAAAGTAATATATCTGCTAGGGAAAGAAAGTACTCAAAAATGTCGTTTTGTGCCTCATGTGCATTGGGTTTGGTGATATCTGCCATACATTGGAATTGAAGTTACAGTGATTAAGTTGGTGGACTTCTTGTGAAATCAGAAGGTTTATGGAGTTTTATAATTAATTATATGCCAAGATTCCTGGCTTCACCTGTTGTTCAGTTAATTAACCCCAGGAGCAGCAACCTATATGGACACTGCAACTGTTTAAGATTCAGTTGCTGAGCAAAGTAAATTGATTTCAGCCAGAGCAATATTAGTCTATTCAACCTTCACTGCATTCCTTCTATGGTAAGTATATCCTTTTTAAGGTAAGGTGGCCAAAAATGCACACTCTACTCCAGGTGTGGTCTCACTAAGGCCCTGTTTAATATAGCAAGACATCCTCGCTCCTCTGCTTACTTAATGGAATGTCCATCAATGTTATTCAAGTGAGTTGGATTGCTAAATCAAGAAGATCAAGTGTGTTTGCTCATCTCCACCCATCCACCTGAATCATGGCCCAAACTAAAATATGGTACCAGTAATATAATGAATGACATTTTCAGCCAGAAAATAATTATTTTTAATCTTGAGGCAATTTAAATTGGAGCATTGTCAAATCTTGGAAATGAGGAGCTCCTGAATCTGACCTAGCTTAAGTACATACCTTGGCAAGAGGCATTTTACAAAAACAATCTCCTGAGTTTCCACTTGATTAAAAAAATGACTACTAACAGTGGATTAATCAAGGAAATGGCAAATACCATAGTGAACTACCTTTCAATCAAAAGTAAGTCAGACTGTCTGAACAATCTAACTGGGAGAGATTATTTCCCCAGTGTTCTACAGGCTGATTACAAGGTTTGTCCCAGAAAATGGTCTTATTTGCTAATCAGAAAGCCAATACTTCTCTTAAGATGAGTTAGTTATCAATTCTAGACAGCCACCATTAGCTGAGAAAAGCTTTCTAAACCCAAATGAGTTATTCCTTGACAAGAAAATAAACACCACTCAATAAGGGAAGTGCCTATTTTACTTAAGATCTTTCCATCTGGCAACTCAATATACAAGAAAACTACAAGGTTACTATGACGTTCAGTCTCTTGGGACTGGCTTCTGATCTGCAGTTGGTCACATTATACACCAGCATAAATTGGACAATCAGAATATAGCATATCTGAATTACACATGGGCTCAGATAAAGAACATTCCATGGGAATAAGAATAATAATGCATATTACAGTTTATATGGGTGCATCTGTGCCTTTGAGAATGACTGCATTTTATACATTCTTGCATCATACGCTGTTGTCAGTTTAGAGTTAACTGTCTTCAATGAAAGGTGATTTGTTAGTAGCTTTAACTATTATTAGCTTGTGTAAGCAACAAGAGCCTGCAGATTCTACTAATATCTAGCTTTAGAATGCATCTAACACAACATCATGTGTTGAAAAAGGATTGCAGCAGACAAAAAACAAGTGAAAGGACTGATATTAGGACTATGCCTTGGTCCACTGTTGTATGCACTAATTTTGGGATTGTTTGTGCTTGTCCACCATGATCCTGACCTCCTTGTAAATCCCACTAAGATTGCTCCGTCAAATCCACCACTGCTCTCTGAGCTCTTATCCCAAGCCCTTGATCACTTTTTTTCTTGATGAAAGCTTCTAATAACATGTGAAACTGATGTTAAAATTAGTAATTTTCAGCTGTCCCACCCTCCCTTTAAAAAATAATAGTGACATTTGCAATTTTCTAATCCAGACATAATTCCCAAATTCCCACTATTTATTTTAACTGATATTGAATTTAATAAGTTTCTTCTCTTATTTTTAAGTTTTATCATAGTATTGGTATTTTTATCTTCCAGAATGGAAAAGAACAAAAATTATGTTCATTTGACAACTGTGCCATCCTTTTATATCCAATATAATCTCAGCTGCAATGACTTTAATGGAGACATGTTCATCGCCATCAATCTCTTCATAAAAGATTGCATAGAACCATTTCAAAGAGTTATCTCCTGTGCCCTGTCCTTTATCCCACAACCAATATAACTAAAAAGAACGTGTGATCATTACTTTACCATTTGTGGAACCACAAGCTGATTCCTCCATTACCAATGTTCCAGTGAGGACTACACCAAATATTTTTTGGCTATAAGGTTACGTCATTCTAAGTCACCTGGCCCTGCTATCATCTTCAGCCAGTACCATTGTGCCTATAAGCAGAAGCTCTGTAGCCTTAACGGATGAACTTGAGATGAAGATGGCAAATTTACACAAAGTTGACCTTGACACTTGTATATCTTTCCCCGAAGGCAGAGCGTTCCTCGGGTCTCTGTGCAACAATGATAAAGCTACAAGAATAAATTCCATACCTTAACGGATTCTTTGTCTGAAGCAGGCCGTCAGTCCCGATGGTTCAAAAAGGCACCACTGAGATAACATCATCATGACTAACTGCGCTCATGAGAACTTGTCAACGTATCCAGAGATATCAGTAATCAAAGGAACTCATTGAGGAAATTTATGGAAAGCACTTTAAAGTACAAACATATAATATTGTAATACAGTACCCATAAATACCTATCTCAGTCCACTGGAATTTTTTATCTGAGGGATGAACAAACTGTGTAACTTTTTGCTAACCCTTGACTTTGCAGTCAATACTTTGATTACAATGCTATTCCAACAAGATGGCCATAATCTACATGAGCGACGGTGATATTTAACATTGCAAGCCACTGCATACTGTCAGCTAACTTCCAAAGGTTATGGCAAGTTAATGGTATCCACAGTATTACATCTTGGGATTCTGAATATGGAGGCAATCACTGACAGCTTTTTTTTCCTTACTTGTCTGAAATAAACAGTTCAGCTTTAACTGGGAAGAAAGTCCCAAGGTGTTTACTTATAATGCAAACAAGTACTTTGCATTGAATTGTTTTGAATATCTGAACTGGTCATGGCTGATTACCTAGCCATCAGCACACTTGCATCTCAACATTTTATGTCATTCGTATCTACATGTGACTTTCCAAAAAAATCTCAGCAAGGATCTGGTCCAAGGAAAGGTCTTGCAGCACATGCTTTCTCTGAGTACTAAGTAGAATTGCACCCCAAAAAATTAAAGGGCAGAAACAAATTATATTGACCGGAGTTGAGTGAATGATAATGGTAAAGCTCCTGGACAATGATTAATTTATCTGCCAGAAAAAACAATTCATCTCTGCAATAGTTCCATTTCTTTATTAAAACTGAATGCCAAGGTGCTTCTAGTATTTGCAAACATTGAACCATTTGGTGACCTCTATGATTTTGTTGTTTTAAAACATGAGTAAAAATGGATGAATATTAAACTTGTGCAATGACAGCTGAACCATGCTCTATCTTTCTGAAGCCTTCAACATTCTTGCTGCACAATTCATTGAAATGATTAGCCTAGAATGATATCAACAATATATTCTAATGAACATAAATGTCAGAGCATTAATAGCAATTGAAAATTGCTAAATATAGAATGATGTGACCTATTCACCCTTTCATTTTCATTTAGTGAAAGTCTTCCTAATGTGTTTGTTAAATTCCATGCAGTATCCTCCCCCTCCTCACATGGTGACCATCCACCTGACCTTTTCCCCTGTCTAACCAGGCTGATGGCTATTCCTGTTTAGTTGGATGGACAGCAGATGGCCATAATTAATAACTGTAAGCAACTCGGGACCGAGAAGGTTATGTAGAAGACTAACATGGCCTGTTGAAGCCTTGTGGTGGCAGGGCCTGAGTTAATAGTTGCTGGTGTCAAGTGTAATGTAGTGGTGTCTTTGTTCCACTCCTTTTATTGCTTCCCAGTGGAGTGGTCCTCCTGTGTGAAGGAACTGGCTGGTGGGGAGGTGCTTGGGTGGAGAGTACCCACTGAAGTCCTTCAGTGTTGAAGACAAATTCACTATCACAGTGATGGTGAATGCATGGAGCTTTTAGAAGCAGAGTCCAACCAACAAACAAATTAATAAAAAAAGGCAGAACATTGATTACTATGATGGAAGAAAGCATATTCAAGAGTCCTGGCATCTTCCATACTCATTACATCCTCTGTTGCAGCAGTGGTTATGACCCGAGTTACCCCAACGTCTACAAGTAGGAGGGTTGTCTAATAGAGTCAGTGTATGAGACATGATGTTTCCACATTGATGCAGGGTCTCCACTAACTGGTCAACCCTGATCTCACCCTATCAGAGATATTCGCTTCCCTTTTGTCTTTGTAATTTAAGACTAATTTGATGTCTCTCCTTCCCAGTTCTGATGAAGGGTCTTTGACCTGAAACATTATTTCTGATTCTCTTTCCACAGATGCTGCCTGACCTGTTGAGTTTTTCCAGCATTTTCTGTTTTTATCTTCCCCCAGTTTCTTACATGAGGTTTCTTACATGGAAGCCAAAGATGAAAGTTACATTCAAAGTGTTGTAATGTCTTGGTGTTCATATTATGAGTCTGCTTATGATGTGTGCTTTGAACTTTATTAGTTGCTGAGGATGGTTGAAGCATTGGGGAGTCTTGGGGCAGCTGGAATCTTGTAGTCTTGCACTGTAGTTTTGGAATCTACAGTGGGATAGGTATTGATGTGTGTTTCTGAGATGTCCAACTGGTGTGATTGAAGGCAACATACAAGGGACAGAGTTCAGACCCATCACCTTATAGGGACCGATAACACTGGCCCATTTCCAGGGAACATCAATCCTGGAAGTGATCTCAGCAGTCGCCTCCTGTCACTTGCACTTCATTTCAGTTCAGGGGGTTCCACTGGCATGGAGAATATGGTTCATGTGTTCCACCTGATCGAGGGAAGTGTTAAAATTGGAATCAATAAGGTCGGGGAATAGTCCCCCTCCTATAGTGTCTCTAATCATCACTTGGAATGCACTTGCAGCAGTGTAGTGGCTTGGGGGAGTTTGTCCTTTAAGGACCAGAGCCCTGACATCATTTAGCATAGGAATGGGTTGGCAGATGGATGATATTTAGCCACTAATCACCAGAACCAGCACATTAACAGATTAAAGGCTGTGCTGTGCATGCAAAGTGCACTTAAAAACATTTTCAACAGGGTGGTGATTGAATAATGATACTGACCTGCGCTGGCATAAATAGGTGCCATTAAATCACAATGCAGGCTTACCTTTCCTTTTCAGGAGCACTCCAATCTTGATGCTTAGTATTCCACGACTTATCAAAAGACAAGCCTGAAATCCTTGAGAAAACTGTGTGTGTGTGTGTGTGTGTGTGTGTGTGTATATGTATGTGTGTGTGTATGTGTGTGTGTATATATATATATATATATATATATATATAAGTTATTTTTTGGGGCTAGTATGGCACAGAATTTTTCTTCAAAAGTAGTGAGTATTCTTTTTCACAAAGCACTTCTAAATATTTTGTAGTTCTTAACTTGTGTATGGGTATATGATAGGAAGCCAAGTGGAGGTATAGATGACTGACAGAATCCTGCAGAGAGAAGATAATGTGGGGTGGGGGAAGAAAGAGAGATAGCAGAACTAAGTAAACTAACAGGGAGACAGACAGGATCTTAGTTTGGAGCCTTTTCCAAAAGGCGAAGAACAGAAGTAATCTGCTTTAGTAACAGTAGCTCACAAGTTGGAACCAGGTATAATGAGCAGATGTTGAACAACCATTTTAAAGTAAAGCAGTTCAGTGGGGGAGAGAACATGACCACAGCAGAGGCATAGATTTTTAGAGATGATTATAGAGGGAGTGAATGCCCAACAATGGTGAAAGATAACTAAAGGTGTTGTTGGTAATGATGAAAGCAGAAGCAATAAAGAACAAAAAGCAAGAAGCCTTTGTTACTGTTGTCTTGAATATTCCAGCCATCTCCTAGCCAGTCTCCAGAAAACTCAGCTCATCCAGTTATCCTAATTGCTACCCACTATGTTATTTTAACCAAGCCTCTTTGACTACCATTCCTGGGCTCACTGACATACACAGGCACTTGATCTGACAAAATCTCTGTTTTAAAATTCCCATCCTTGATTTAAAATTGCTTCATGACCTGACTTTTGCCTAAGCAAAAAACAAACTTCTGGAGGAACTTAGCAGATCGAGCTGCAACTGTGGTTGGGAAAGGAACTGTTGATGTTTCAGTCAAGATCCTGCATCGGGACTGAGAATAGAGAGGGAAAATGGCCAGAGTAAAGAGAAGAGGGGGGAGGAGTGATAGGTGGACCAAGGATGTGTGAAGGATGACGGGCAGGAGGGGGAGGGGTGGAGCTGGGTGACAGAGGCAGATGGATGATAGTTTGAAGCACCTATCTCTAACTAATCACCAGAAACTACGCAGTAACAGATTAAAGGCATACAAAATGCATTCTGGCTTCTCTCTAACTTTGTTCCTAAACCTTTCCATTTCAATGTCTCCTTCTCTTGCTCCTTAGAACGGAATTCTTTGACCAACATTTGATATCTACCTTTGAGTCTCCTTAAGTCAAATTTTCTTCATGATATTCCAATGAAGTGCCTTGGGATGATTTACTGCACACAAGGTAATATATAAATGCAAATTGTTGTTGTTATCATAGAGAGGATGATGCCAGAGGTTTGAAACACTTGAGAAGCAAAACGGCACTTGAAGAGGGCTAGAGAGGTGAATGGAGCTAATTTAAGGTTAAGGAAATAATCTTGTACCTGTGCTAGGCAATATGGAAAAAGAACTATAGGTAGAAATATGGAGCCACGGACAAGCCTGTGCTTGAAATTGATGTTAAAAATAATAAGGGGCTTATCAGTAGGGGTATCAGTATCATTTGGGTCTCATCACAAAATATTGAAGGAGGTTCTAATGGCACTAATCTTAACTTTCCAAACATATTTAGATGCAGAAATAAGTCCAAAAATGGGTGACTAATATTAATAGTGGTTCATGTAAATAATAAACAAAATGATTATAGGCCAGATGGTTTTATCACAGATATGGGTTTTCTCCTAAGGGATAACATTAATGAATGGAAAATGTGGTGAGCATGTAGCTGAATTTCCATTTATGCAATCAGTAGGCAAAATTCCACAATAGAATCTTGAGATCAAATTATCCCTCTCGAGTCCATTATATGGAATAAAATTAGTAACATGAAAAAATAGTGAGTTAATCAGGTATTGGAATTCATAAAGGGCAGATCACACTTGATTAATTGAAGCAAAATTTTTGAGGAACTCACCAAGTGTATAAATGCAAAGCAATTGATTTTGCAGATCTTCAGAAGAGATTTCACAGTAGTCCCACATTGGAGACTTTTAAGAAATTAAGGCACATTGTAGTAAAAGGATACAGAATTAGGCAAGTGATGGGAATCAGTATCAAGGATATGTTATTTACAAAGATTGATTACCTCCAATTTTGTTAATGGTCTTCGTGGTCCATGGATCATCAAGAACTTTATTTTCATATTAGTAGGAAAATACATTATATGCAGTAAATTAAAATACATGTAAAGTGCTGCTTGTAAGAATAAAACCTTCAAATAGCTAGAAACCCCTTGCTGATGCTCAGAAATGAATTAAGTAGTTTCAATATAGTCCCTGATTTATTTTAGTGTTGCATCCAGCTTAACAGACAAATTATTTTTCATTAGGTCAATAAGGGAATAGATTAATAAGTGATAACCAGCATGGATATGTAATAGGAAAATTGTTTTTGAAATGGTGTAGTAGTATTGATGTATGTATATATGTGCTTGCAGAAAGCTGTTGAGAAATTACTACAGCTCAGAAATGTATTCAGGTAATGCAGCATTTTACAGTGTTATGAAATTAAAAATTGCCCCTACCCAGAGTGAAATCCAGAATTACCTATTTCCATGTCATTTCTTGTCACTCTGGAAAATTTGACCAGGTGCTTCCAGTAATGGTTCATGCTTGTGCCTCTGACACAATTTATGCTTTAGTCATCCCTATTATGATGTTGTTGCACATGCAGCATTATTTTTGGTGCTTTGCGGGGAAACTAAGCAATGTTGCCCTGATGCTGTTTGTCAATGTCAGATGCACAAATGAATTTTGCAGAAGTGACCTTTTGCTGAAGAACCTTGTGTTGACTCTGAGGTCACTGGGCATGCCTGGCAAACTCTGAGCACACGTACTTTGTGTGCACAAAGGAGACACATCAAACATTTTCCATACACGAAGGACCAGATTATTTTCAACTCTCAGGTTTCAGATCAGTGGTGTAGTTCTATAGTTCTATACCGACTTGGAGCTGTCTGTCTGCAGTTTCCTCTGGGTGCTCCAGTTTCCTTCCAAAAATGTTGGGATAGTAGGTTACTTGGCCAGTGTAAGTTGCCCCAGTGTATAGGTGAGTGGCAGAACCTGGGAGGAGTTGAGAAAATGGGAGAATAAAAAATGGGATTAGAGTAGGGATAGTGTAACTGGGTGGTTGATAGTCAGTCCAGATTCTGTGGGCCGAAGGGTCTGTTTCCATGATGTATCTCTCTGTAACTCGATATTAAATTCCTTTCTACAATGTACAGACACATTTCTCTGATTAATAACTTCTTTGAATATAGTGCTCAATTTAATTCCATTAAGGCACAAGAAATATACTGAGTGTTGGAACAGAATGGAGAAAAGTTAGCATCGGGCTGGATTTGAGTTTAGGTGTTATATGAATTATAAAAGAAGAACATATTGAGGCTGTCATTTTTATTTAAACATTTTAGCGTCTTGTGCTGTGAATTTATGATGCCCTTGTGTCCCTTAATTCTCATTTTCAGAAGGTTAAAACAATGAAATATTAATCACTTTTCTTTCCATATGAACCAGGCCAAGGCTTTTTCTTGTCCCATGAGCTGCTTGTTTTCCAAATACATTTCTGTGATTTTGGAATCATTAATTAGTTAATAAATAAAAAACTTGTTTTGAGTTACTTATCCTTCCACTGGAAATCCCAGCTGTTTAGTTTATAATTTCTATCTTCTATGCTGGAAATCAGATGTCTAATCCAATTAAACCTTTTGATTTGGAGCAAAAGTGGAATTGGCTTTACTACTCTGTTATGATCTGTTCTATATACCACATTTTGCAGTTCTGCTGCAAGGGGAACCAGTAGTTGCACCATTATCTCCTTGTGTGTGGGATATAATAACAGGAACATCCAGCAAGAACGTCAGAGTGTGCATTTATAACTGATGGCCCTGTTTAATTTAAGCTGCAGCTCAGTAGTAATTTATAAATTATTACTGATCAATTCTGCCAATAAGTAAAACTCCAGAAGAGCAATATGGCCTAGAAATTTCTCTACCCAAGAGAGGCATACTGAGTTGGTGGACTGTGGCAGGCCAATAAACCTTTTATTCCCTGTAAAATTCCATGCCACATCATGCCCAAGACAATAGGCTGTGGCACCTACGTTTTGTGCATTGAAAGCCTTGTATCAAATGCTGAAACAGAGCATAAGAAAGAAAAGAGGTGAGTTGTAAGTCTGGGTTGGGGTTGATCCTGGGGAAGCAAGGCCTGTTCTTGATGTGCCTTGTTGAAAATGAGCAGGTTAGAAGAGGTGAGTCACTTCCACAGGATACACAGCCTCCAACCTGCCCTTTTAGCCATTGCATGTATATGACTGTTCAGTTAATTTCTGTTCAATTATGGCTCTGCTGAATGGTGATGGGTGAGATCATTTAACTTTGTTGTTAAAGATGGAAGGCTGGTCCAGAAGGTAAGAGCTCATGGGAGCCACTGCAATTTTGCAATTGGATCCCAAATTTATTGGTAATATGCGGCAGAGGGTGATGGTGGAGGATTGTGATTTGAAGTCACTGAGCAGTGGTATACCACAGGAATTGGCACTGGGCCCTTGCTGTTTATCATGTGTATTAATAATATGGATGTGAATGTAGGAGGTATGATTAATAAATCTCCAGCTTCAATGGGCAAATCTATGGCTTGCCCATTCGAGCTGGCTGATCATAGTCTTGATGATAGGGAAGTTAGCTTTGGAGAGAAAGCTAATGTTGGTTTACTTATACTGCCAGTAGACTTGGAGTGTTTTCTGGAAATAAGGCCAGTGGTATGTCTCCAGTCCTTAGGGATACTCTTATAGGTCGTCCTGTCCCCAAATACCTGCTGCGTGGTTGTACAGAATTTGTGATCTTGATCTCTAAACATCTCTTTCCTTAAACAGCCAAGCAATGTTAAATTCAGTCTTTCAGAGGCTTCAATGAGCAACTTGAAAAATCAATGCTGATTTGGAGCCCAGGCATGAGATTTTATTTTTGCTGGACTTTGGCTTTCAGGTGCCTGAGGGGCTATTTTTTTTCCTTTGAGGAGTGATACAGTTTCCAATTTGTAGCTAACTAGCTCCTAAGTCTAGTCATTCTCAACAATCCAGTTCCACTATCTTCCAGTAGAGAAACCGAGAGGTTCTTCACTGGTTCTAATTATAGTGGACCTCGGAGCAGATTAGGGACTGTAGATAATGTCAGTGGGAGCCATCAGACTGTCTCTGAGGTGCTGATTGAGAAGGGCTTTCTTTGCAAGGCCTACTGCATTGATTTTCTTGCAGCAGGGTTTTGTTCCTGTCAGTATTTAGGAGCCAGACAAATGGAAATGGCAGCATGGATTAGGTGATGATTGGTGCAGTCATCAGCACCTGCCAAAGTGCGGGTGATGCAGGTATCCTTACAGTCTCTTGATCAGATGATAATGCAGTTTTGTAAGTGCAAGTGCCTGGCATTGCTTCTATTGTCATGTTCATTCAACCATTTCCATAAATTGCTGAATTGCTCATATGGTTGAGTTCTCTACATGGATTTCTTCATTTCTTTTAGAATTTTTTTTAATAAGTTTTGAAAATCCTTTGGTTTCAGTGCACTTCAATGATCTTTCCCTAAAGAATCTGAACATTTCTGTAATTCGGTGTATTCTTTCTTCGCTACAGTGCCATGAAATACCTGAATATGCCCAAAAAACAGATGTTCAAATTACAGCTTTCCCTTGATTTTATTTTGCAGTGTTCAAATTCACTCTTTGTAATTTTTTTCTTAACTTTTTTTTCATTTTTGGGCAGAATGAGTATGCATAACTGTTGTAGGAGTTTAATTCATAGGAATACCTTCTTCAACAAGGTTCCAATTTGGTCATGTTTGAATTTGGTATCCATTCTACTTCAATTCACCGTCTCCTTTATGGATGATTGGTTCCTGTGGGTCAGGGTCTGTCATGGGCCTGAAATATTTCCCTTGTCGTGTTGTGATCATGGATTCTATTGCACTGTTTGCCTACTGTATTACATTATGTGCTCTACTATTCCAGCATTGTATTCCTGTTTTGTCTTTCTGATGCCCAAGGGTTAGTACAGTATTAAGTTTCTTTTGCAGCTTTTGCAAATGGTCATTATATCTGGCGATTTAGGAATCCACTGGCATATATTTGCTGAAAATTTAAGAAATCTAGAATCATTTTTAAGTTTTGAAAGACTTTTAGATTCAATGTGTTTCAGTGATCTTTCCCTAAAGAATCTGAAAATTGGTGTATTATTTCTCTATTACTTTTTCCCTGTCCATCCTGCCACCTGCTTTACTTTTTTTTCCTAAGCAATTGACTCCACATCACAAACTCCACATATGCATTTTCTGCTGGTGCTGAATTATGTCATACTGTTTATATAAGTTCTGATAAATCTTTGTTCATTCCTTCATCCAAATGGAATATGATTTATGTGTTGCTTATCATACTCATCCACTTATCTTTATCACTTGTTTATTCATCATTATGGCAGACACATTACTCCTTTCAAGTGTGCATTTCTTCCTTGCACTCATGACCAATTTTGTTTTAGTTATGACAGCTAGTAGTTTGTTGTCTGTTTTCTGTACCCTTCCTCAAGTCTATCCTATGCATGCTTAATTTCCTTGATTATTAATTTTTTGTGGACCAGTTTTAATTCCAAACAGTAGATTTAAACTAAATCTGAAATTCTTTCTAATCTCTGTTGAGGTTGTCCTGTGACACTAATGAATATTTCTGAGCTTTGTTTATCTGACTCCTACCAGTGAGTTTCCCTTTTTATAGCCTCATAACAGCCTTTAATCATAAAAGTTGGAATTGGTATTATTTCCAGCATAAGTGTAAAAACTTCAGAGTATTCTGCAGGTTATGACTCATTTGTGGTTCCGTCTTTCATAGCCTTTGTTACAGATGTTTGCCTTTGCCCAATCATAGATAACAAGACTCAAGAAATTAACTCACTGTGTACATACTGTATTTTCATTTGAATTAAGAATAATTTATAAATCCTAAAAGTTTAGTGACTCTGAAGTGTTCTTTACTTCTATATGAAAATTACTCATCATCTCAGTCATTGTACCATTGCCATCATCTTCCCTGGTACTGTATGCCGAAGTGAGGAAGAATTGTTTCTTATTTCCTGTCAGGTAAATTCTCTGTTTTGGCATCCTTGTGAATATTTATTGCTTCCTGTGGTCCAGAGCACTTAATAAATTCTCCATAATGTGAAACCTTTCTCTAATTCCAATTGGCACTGCAAGGAGAGATGACTTAGGGTTTGATCTGCACTCCTTTCTCGACGTTGTTACTGATCCACCATCATATTTAGTAATTCAGCTTTTGAATAAATTGGATATTAATATCAAGAGAATGATTAGTAAAGCAGCTATGATGAACTTTTATGAAACATCTTTAGGTCACAACTGGAACATTGCATCCAGGAGGACATACAGTTCCTAAGGAGGGTGCATGAAAGAAATACTAGAATGTTTGCAGGGCTCAAGGGATGAGCTTTACATTTAGTTTGAAGCTGGGGCTGCTCTTCTTGGAGCAAAGAAGTTGACAGCAGATTTGATAATTAGGAACATTTAAGAGACTCTTAGATAGACACATGAATGGTAGAAAAATAGGGGGCTATATGGGAGGGAAGGGTTAGATAGATCTTAGAGCAGGATGAAATGTCGGCACAACATTGTGGGCCGAAGGGCCTGTACTGTGCTGTAGTGTTCTATGTTCTATGGTGTTCAGGTTCATGCTTTATTTAGATAGGACATATACAGGAAAGCTGTTCCACTTAGTAGATGGTTCAAGGACAGGGTCACCGATATAGTTTTGGGCAGAATATTCATGGTGACAGTTCTTTTTATGCAGAGCATAGTTGTGATCTGAAACTCACTGCTTGTAAGGGTGACGGAAACAAAGCCAGTAAGTGTTTCAAGAGGGAATTGGACAGGCACTTGAGGCAATATAATTTGCAGAGCTGTGGGGAAAGAGCAAGGAAATGGAATCAATAGAGATCTACTGTTTATAGGCTAAATTAAAGTGTTTGTAGTTATTCCAAATACTCCTGTTGCTAATAGAGGACATGAAGCTGCAGGATGCATTTGTTTCATCAGTTCAGTAATGGTTTCTAATAATTTATAATAATGTTTTATCCAAGCTCCATTATCTATTTTCTTTGAAATTGCCTTGTTAATTATGAGGTGCATGTGATATCCAGGAGCATTAACATCCACTTGTATGTTATTTTCAATCTATTTTTAATGTTTCTTCAAAGTTATGTCCCAAAATCTTGTAGATTACTCTCGCCTGTCCATCCATTGCCTCAACTCTTGATTGATCCTCTTAATAAAACACCTCCTGGGATCTTCAACCTGTCTCCTCCTATTGTAGTCATGTCTGCAGGAAAATTGTGACTAACTGTTCCTACATTAATGGAGTTGGGCAGCTGAACAGTTTGACCCATATACACAGAAATTGACCGAAAACAATATCCTGGCAGTCCATGAATAAACTAAAAAGGCTCTGTAATGAATTCCTAAACAATAAGAAGATATGAGAGGTGCCAACATGTAGTTGTTGAAGTTAAATCTCTTTTGTCCTCTTAAATCCTTGTGAGTAGTCAGTCCTGGTTTGCTATTAGGTTATTGTAGTGAAGTGAATGCCACATCTCATACTTACATTAATGCAACCCCCTTTTTCCTTTTTTTAACTTACCTAACCACAGTTTTGTGTTTTTTTTAGAGAGATTGTCACTATTCTTTATTTTCTTTGTTCAACATGCCAGCCAGCATCTATCAGAATTTCATATTTATCCCCCTGTTATTACAAGGACCAACCTATTATTTTACTAATTAACTGGGTATTTTTTTTTACTTTCATGAGAAAGAATCACTCTCCTTTAAGTGAAGTAGATCATCTTTTTGTGGGACCTGAATACCCCAGGTTAGTAAGTTACCAGAATTGCTTCTCAAATCTTTCCTATTTATCTCACAGGTCAAAAAGTAACCTGCACTTTATTCACTATTTTGGACAGTCGATCCCTTGCTGAAGCTCCAGAGGGCTCCTGTGCATGTTGAGAACTGCAAGTACTTGCAACACATCAATAGAGAACTCTGTGCAAAACAAGCAATGTCAGTTTCAGAGCAGCATTACATTTGGAAACCTAGTTTGTACTGTTAATCTCAGTTGAAGGTCTTGGTCTTTATCTGACTCACAACCTGCAATAGGGTGACTAACCCAAGAAAAATGGTGTGGAGTAATGTTTAGGCATTTTGCTTTGAATGAGAACATGTTCTTGGTCTCCTATCACCTGGTTTCCTGTCTCCCAGTCACCTTGCTTCCTGAATCTCTTTCAATTTTGCCTCCAGTTCCTTTTTCTGTCTCATCCTTCCACTCCTCCCGATCTGAGCCCTGCTTGCCATTGATTTATTGAAACTCTCCCTCTGCACTTTTATTTTTCTGGTACACTCTACTTCACCCAATGTGACCTCTGCTTTCCTTGTCTTATTCAGTTTAATTGACTACCACACTTAGATCCTGAACTCCCTGCACTTTGAGACCCTGAGTCATTCACAAACGATGGAATGCTTTGCTAGAGGACCTTTCAAGCAGAACATCTGATTGGTATGAATGTGATGTCATTCTAAGAGGCCTTTACTTTTAGTGTCTCCTTATGCCATTTTCTGACTGCAGTGTCACCATGATCAGAGATTTGTGCATTAGTTGTGTTTTGGGGCAATGTTAAAGTATGCTGAAGTCATGTATTGCCTGGTTCTGTAACATGGTGAGTCCAGGAAAATTGATTACTGCAGATTGGAGTCCAGGGTCTCCAGAGACTCAGTCAAAACATTTGTGCTGGAAACATAGCCTACACTTAGGAACTGTGCCAGGGGGGGATTCGGCACAATATTCATGGGTCCTGCAGAGGATTGCCAAGGTAAGTAAGCATGTGACAACAACTTAATCAGTTGTCAGTTGTTCTCGCCAAGATTTTTCTATCGTTATTCACTGTAAACAATGCACAGAGGGATCATTCAAGGCACGTTGGCAAATACTAATCGCCGTAAATGAACTGAGCTGCTTGATACCTTCTGTTTCACTGGCGCTTGTTGTCATATCAAAGTCCTGTACGTGATGGGGTAAACATCTACTAGCAAGTGCAACAATCCTTGTGTTCACTCACAAATAAGGTGGTTGTTGCTCATGCAACATCTCTCATGAGAATTCTTCCATATGTTCACTTCAAATCTGAACATTGGAAGAAGCAATACTTTTAATAAGAGTGTGGTTATGAGGCAGAAATACTGGGGAACGGGGTGCGGGAAGCACTAATAGTATGAACCAAGACATTGTGTGTAAGGATGATAAAGAGGGAGTACATTTGAAGAGATCCCATAAGTATATGGCAAGTTTTGTTTCCTTACCTCCATACTTATTGGCCCAGATTTTAGTGGATCTTGCTACATCTCCACACACAACTTCTGGCATTTCCCAGCATAAATATGAGATGGAGTCCAATGGCAAAGCAGGAGTGCTAATTTGCTGATAATTTGCTGATTATGCCAAGGAATCTGCTCCCAATTATTTGTGTTTGCAGTTAAAAATATTTAATTATTTAAAATTAATTTAATGAATTTGTGTTTTTAATTTTTAGTTTTCTTTAATCAATTTGGAACAAGGGACATTTGGAAGCACTGAAAAACCTTGACAGATTTATCAAGGGGATGTGATACCTGTCATCGGTCAGTTTTTTCAGAGGAGTTTCATGGCTGCGGTTTGTTCTTTCCCACCCACCTTGTGCGATTATGATGGCATGCCCCATACCTCTCATTGTTGGCCAGCAAGGTTACCTTTATGGATGTGGGCAGGGTTACTGTGCAATGTACCTGTGTTTCAGTGGTGAATACAGGTGGCAGACCCCGTTCCAGGCTGTCTGTTCTCTCACATCCTGAAACCCTTCAGTGTAACACAATGCAACCTCCTGCCATGCGTAGCACAGCTTGTCCCAGATTCCTATGAAACAATTGGCATTCTCCCAGACACTCAGGTTTGCAATCCCAGACATTGTAGTGGTTATGTTACAGGATTAGTAATGTCATTAATTTAGATTCATAGTCTAGAGAATGTGTTCAGATCCCATTTAGGTTGTTTGAAATTTGATGTCAGATGTTTTTAAAAATTGAAAAAAAATGGTATTGATAAAGTGACCATAAAATTAGCAGATTGTTATTTAAAAAAAATAACTCCAGGGCAGGACAGAAATTCAAACAGAAAGTTCTGCACTTCCATGTTAATGGTGAATATGTGAACCCTGGAAGTTGTTCTACAGTTTGCTTCACTGTAACAGTGAATGTTATTACTGTCACCAGTGCTCTCAATGTAAAATTCAGGCCATAACATCACCCTTAATACCAACTCTGCTCCTGAGGAGCAGATTTTACCTATAATTATGATCAGCAGCAAGTTTCCTCATTCCCAATATGCTTACAATCATATGGGAATCTAGAGAGCTAAGGAAACAATTCTGCATTAAGCATAGTAGCTATTTCCAGTAGCTGGGATTTGATACCTTGAGAGCAGGTGAGCGGTAATGTAGGACTGACAAAAAAAATCATACTTCCCAGATGTCTGGTTTTCATTGTGGAGATCGGAGCTGGTGACTTGAATTGGTTTGGTTTTGGTTTTATTTACAATGCGTGAAATCCTGATGTGGTAATGAGGAGAAGGGGAACTTTGTTTCCATTCAGTAGGGCCTTCAGAGACTAAAGGAGAGTTAGCAGCCACTTTCCACAGTGCATCCACTACCCAATGGCAGAGGGTAGCTTATCTCAGCTGGCACTGTATGCTGTTGTGTGACCTAAAAGGGGAATCAAGTAGCTTTGATAGTTTTCCAAGGGAGCTGAACTATGTTTCCCAGATGTTCAGTTTCCATGGTGGAGACAGGAGTCTGTGTATTGAATTAGTTTGACTTTGGTTTCATTTATTAATTTTATAACTTGTTTCTGTTGTAGAATTTGTAAAATTATGCAAAAGTAACAAGAATAAGCTACTTATGTTCCTGCTTTTGGAATATGTTGTCACTGAGTGTGATTAATACTTAAGAAATATTATACAAAACAGAATGGGAAAAATACTTTGTTTGGTCATTGATTATATTGAGGTAAGTGCAAATACATTTACCAAATGGTGGGCATATGTCACATGATCAAACTCCATATGATCGATTGTCATGTGACAAGCTTCCAGATATTTGTCTAACCAGAGCTGGCAACATTACGATACATGAAACAGGAATTTAAGGCCAAAACTTGCAATAATAATGAACTATTGCATTTCTGGCCACAGTGAAAATAGACTATCTAAGTTAGTTTAATATTTAAATAAGCTTGGCTTCTTGATTCTCAGAATAAATATCCTCTAGCCCAGTTAAGTAATCTGTCATTTGTATATTTGTAGGTTTAGGTTTTAGTTTTTAGTTTTTAGCAGACATTATATCTTGTATTAATTGTCCATCATTTGGCATTATGCATTCTGAAATAAGTGGAGAACCTAAAAAAATTGTAAAGCAGAATAGTTAATACTGTTTGGTTTCTTGAGAAAATACCTATTTACTAACAGTTTGCCTATTTGAGGATTACAATGTAGGTAACTGAATAAAGTCACTTCAATAGACTAATAAAATGCATATTTTCATGCAGTTAACAATCTCCTGTGGCTAATTTTATTTACCATGCTTGAAATCCTGATGTGAGGCTGCATCCTCAGCCCTCTACTCCCTATACACTCATGACTGTTTGGCCAGATTCTGCTCTAACTCCATCTACAAGTTTGCAGATGATACCACCGTTGTAGGCTGTATCTCAAACAGCAATGAGTCGGAGTACAGGAAGGAGATAGAGAGCTTAGTGGAATGGTGTCATGACAACAACCTTGCCCTCAATATCAACAAAACTAAAGAGCTGGTCATTGACTTCAGGAAAGGGGGCGGTGTACATGCACCTGTCTACATCAGTGGTGCTGAGGTCGAGAGGGTTGACAGCTTCAAGTTCCTGGGAGTGAACATCACCAACAGCCATGCCAAAAATGAGCAATTTTTATATATCTTTAATTGTTCATTGTTTTAATCTCAGTAATGTATTATGCAAATTAACATATTACCTCATCATCATTTTGTACCTACTTCAAGGAGTTAAGCACAAGTTTTGTCCTCTGCAAGTATATTGCCAGTCCTACTACCATATGATTAACCTAGAAAATAATTTAACTTAAGCTGAAGTGAGATATCTTTCAGCTTTTGAACTCGGAGGAGAGATTTTTGTGGAGCCATAAGATAAACTTAGCAATTTAAAGCCAAAAGGGATCATTTTGTGTGTGTGAATTTGTAGCCTGTTTTACTTTTCTGATTTTTATTTCTGTAAAAGTGGAAAATTATCTCCAAGTTTTCTGTTTCAACATTGGAAATAGGTGGGATTTGAAGGTAGCAGTGTGAACTGCTGTGTTTGTTTAAAGGGCAGAATGTTGGGTTGGCTTTGTCTGGTCGATTCCTTCCCATGCAGAAAAGGAGCAGAATGTTTGAGTGGCTGCTAAGAAGCAAATGGTGATTAGTGTGGTCTATGTTCATTGTCAATGGAAATTAGAGGCCCGATGCTAGGAGAATAGGGATGTGCTGATTAGGAAGTAAGTTTCTGAAATATGATTGAAGGAAGCATCATGTAGGTTCTTCAGCATGTACCTGGTGGAAAAGCATGCTGTTAGTGAGAGTAGAATATATCAGGTAAGACTACATTGAGAATGAGACCTTGTGACTGTGATGTGGGTAGAAGAGAAAGGAATTGACAGAGATGGTGAAAGGAGAAAGTGTACTGACTTAATTGAATGATGTTGCTGAAACTCTTGGGGCATTCAAATCCTCAATGTGTTGTTTCTGCTGCTGGTTTTCTCTGTTACCTCCAACCAGACTCTCCAACAACCCTGTTAGGTAGTTTCTTGTCACTTCCAAGAAATAGTACTTACCCTCCCAGTCCCTGCTGCAGCAACAGGGAAGGATCGAAACACCTGAAAATAATCTGACCATTCTTTACAACCATTCTGTGTGTTTTCTGATGAATGCCATGCATGCCAAAGCCTGCAAAAGACAATGGTAAGATGGAATACTCTCCACCTTACTGAAATGAATGCATATCCAAAATGACTCAAGAAACACAACCTTATTCCAGGACAAAGCAACCAACTACGTTGGCGATGCATTCATCATCCTAAGCATTCACTCTCTCTGCTACCAGTACACCATAAGTGGTTACCATCTACATCATTCACTTTAGCAATGCTCCAAGGCTTCTGTGACAGCACCTACAAAACCTGCAGCCTCCAACAAACACAAGCAAAAAGCCATGCCATCACCTGCAGGTTTTCTTCCATGTCACACACTGTCCTGAATTAGACATGTATTGTTTGATCAAAATCATGTAACGCTCTACTTAACAACAATGTGGTGTAGCTACATTGCAAATGCTCTTGTGGTTAGAGAAAGTGGGTCCCCACCACCTTCTCAAGGCCAATTAGAGATGGTGATTTCACTGGCCTTGTTAACATTTTCCCACCTCTCATCAAGTAATTCAAAATGAAGGAAATAAGATGTGCCTTTTAAAATTGGCCTGGTCTTGTGAATATTCTTCTGGCTATTTTGAACTGTAAACAAAACAATTGTCAGCATATTACTGTACCACCCTTGTGGGATTTGTACTGACTTGTTGAATGTTTAAGATGATGCATGTGCCAATACAACTCGTGTTGAGATCAACCTCATTATCATAAAACGATGTAACCATAATTCTTAATGCCACATTGATTTGCATGTCCACTGTCCTTCTAATTTCCACCTTCCCTCTGATTGTATTTCAGGAGCAGATGCCTCAATTAAAGCCAGGGAGTGGAGGGGGGGAGGGAATAGACTTCCATTTTAACATCAAAGTCTTGGAACTCTGGAGCATGGGCCAACCAATTATCTCACTATTTCTCCAAAGTTACAATATCCAAAAAGCAACTGCCCTTCTTGACCCACAGCATAATCCCAGGTTTCTAGTGCTGATTAAGGCTGAAGCCCATCTGATAGGCTACACGTAAGGAGATATCCTTGGAACTAAGACCAGGTTGGATTTCAGATTGTACAATGTATACACAAAGTTTTGAGCAATTTTTTTTGTACTTACTAAAATAGACAATGAATTATGCTTCCTCTTTGCAATACCACCCATTAGGATATCTGCCAGGCTTCCTGACATCATTACAATGGCTAAAATGGCAAGACATCGGAGAGATGGGTGGCATAGCTTGGGTCAGGTGGGAATGAAGGTTGACTTAAAGCATGGGAAATAGACCAGTTCTATAAGCACTATAAACAAAGTGGAAAAGCCAAATAACTAGTCCAGTGTGTCACTGAGAACTTGTACTGAGCAAATTGTCAGAATATTTGAACAATGTCTGAATTTAATTTTATTAAGTATCAAGTGGAATATTTTCAAATGTGCCCAATTTTCTGACCATTTCAGAGTTGGAGCAGTTGAATTTTGGATGTGCAAAGAATACCATAAATAAATCCATTGTTATTGATCAATGCAAGTAACTTTACTAACAGAACACAGAAGAAATAAATGGGTAATTTTTAGGTTGGGAGTGGGATGCTGCAGGGATCAGTGCTGCTACCAGCTGGTCACAATCTATCTCAATGATTTAGATGAATATATATATAGTGTGTATATATATATTTGCTGATACAAAACTGGGTGTCAATGTGACTTGTGAGGAGGCTGCAAGGGATATAGACAGGCTAAGTGACTGGGCATGACTATGCAGATGGAATATATTGTGGAGAAAAAATAAGTAAGAAATTGAAAGGATTGGTATTCAGAGAGATCTAGATACCCTTGTACACAAATCAGTGAAAGTCAATGTGCAGGTACAGCAAACAGTTAGGAAGTAAATGATATGTCGCCCTAATTGCAAGAGAATTTCAATCCAAAAGTAAAGACATCTAGCTGGAGTTATGTTGGGCCATGATGAGGCCTCAAATGGAATAATATGTATTGGTCTGTTCTCCCTAATGGACGGGTATACATGACTGAGGGAATGCTATAAACATTCACCAGATTGATTTCTGCGATAGATACCATATAAAGAGAGATTAAGCAGACTTAGTTTGTACTCTTGAGTTTAGACAAAAGAAAAGAGAGGAGATCTAATTGTAACATACAACATTCTCAGAGTTTGATGGGGATGATGTTTCCCCTGGCTGGGATGTCTGGAACTAAGGAATGCAGTCTCAAAATAAGGCCATTCAGGAC
Organism: Pristis pectinata; assembly: GCF_009764475.1. Lineage (NCBI taxonomy): Eukaryota > Metazoa > Chordata > Chondrichthyes > Rhinopristiformes > Pristidae > Pristis > Pristis pectinata. Next base: position 29,122,894 of record NC_067419.1, read on the forward strand.
AGAGGTGAGAAGTAAGTTCTACACCCAGAGGGTAGTGAATCGCAGTCTGTAAGTATAATGAAGACAGATGAAAAAATGTTTGGATATTAAGGAAATCACGGAATATGTGTTGGTGCAGGGAAGTACCACTGAGATAATTGGACCATTTATTGAATGGTAGATCAGTCACAAGGGACCAGATGTCCTACTCCTGTTTCTTATGTTCTTGTATCCATTTTAAATTTAATTTTGTTTTTACAGTGATTTGTTGTTGGAACTTGCACTTTGTTTAGATATAGTAGTGAAGTGATTGACTGTTACATGTTGCCTGGATGAAAAGGTAACTTAAATGAAGACACATTTTATGTGCTAAGTACAAAGGTGTCCATAAAGTTTATGGGTAATGAAGCAGCACCTAAACTCTGGCACAGTCATCTTTCACTGAATATATGATGCAATGGAATTAATTTAATGTTTTATGTGGAAGCTGTTAGTTTGACATTCAATGTGCCTTAAACCAACCAAAGTCTGAATTAATCTGAATGCTAATACTTACTCATTACTGCAGTGAAAATATGCAAGTTATACTGCACTTGGCATGAGAAAATCTTTTGGTCTAAATCCCTTGCACGTATTCAACTCATACATTCTCAATCACATTTTTTAAAAGTGTACAAAGAGCATTTTGCAATCCTCCAATTCCTTTAACACAGAACAGAATGTTGTTAAATACCTCTTCAGTTTTCTACCTCCTCCAGCCATCTGTCTTGCAATAGCAATTCAATGCAATGCTGCTGGTTTGTACACAATGAGACAATATTTATTCATACTCCATTCTTTGATTATATTAGTGATCTGGCTCTTGTTAATTTCAAACATCTTAAATGCCATTATTGTACAGCCAAATGTGTATTAGAGAGACTGCCATTAAAAAACAAACAAGGATGCATCCTAGCAATGCACTGGCTCTCAGTGGGGCCATGTGGTCAGTTGTCATTGATCTTGGCCAAGACATTGCACCTGATTTTATAATATTTGATCTTTAAGAGGAAGGTAGGAAGAAGGTGTAGTTTTTTTCTTGTGTATTAATTAGATCCTGAAAGGTTTTCTGTTAGTCTTTTGCTATTTCTGTGTGAGCATTCTACCAGCCCAGCTGTTTGAATAAGCTTTTTCTGTCTCAATTACCTATTCAGAATAAGTTTCAACTTGTACCTATAGCTTGGAGCATGGGGCATGTGCACCCTCACTTACAACCAAGACAACCTACTCTTTTGCTTAGATGACATTATTGCACTACAAAGTCCATGGCTTAAGATACCATCTATCCACTGGTCAATTATCTCTGCACAAAAAAAATCCTAGTTCAAAAGAAATGGAAAGATTAAATAAAATGTGTGGTTCTCCATTGAAACCAATGTGAATGTTCATATGATATTCCTTCAATTACTGTACCTATTACTACCATTAATATTGGGGAAAAACTCTTGACATTAGCATTAGCAAAGAGTGCATTAGCTTTGGGTGAATTTGGAAATTAATATTCAGTTGTGCCTCTTAAGCAAAGCATCGATGACTTCAAAACTTGTTTTAGGCTTGCTGAGTGACTAATTAAAATCGCCCTGGGCATTCCAGTATTATTGTAGGTAAGATCTTGCTGCTTAAATCTTAATTCTTATACCATAAATTTCCTGTTGATATATTAGGACTTAGCCTCTTGGAGATTGACTTTCCTTCCTAATGTCTCTCTAAGTAATCTAGCATCAAGTTAGTGAGGGGGGTGGAGGTTGGTGGAGTGGGCAGGGTGATGTACATAAAGGTGTACATTATTCTTGCTTGGGCTAGCCTTCCCAACAACCCAATCTAACTGTCGCTGTTCTTCAATAAGAAAAATATTGTAACAATGGTTTTATTCTTGCTCTTCATAAGACAAACAATGCCCTTAACTACAATTTTTAATTTAGCTCACAGGTGCCATATATGGCAACCTCACTTGACTACACCAACATAAAGTTTGGCCCATTTTAACTGTCGGGCTTCATTCCCATTTGTTAGATGGGTTACCCTGTTTTATTATTGGACAGCCCAACCACCTTGGCAATCACAAAAGTCTGATAGATTCCCGAGACCTATCTGAAGAAAGCTGGCTTCGCACTGGTAGCCATTACCAGATATTGGCAATCCCAGCAGGGAATTTCCACAGTAGAGCTGAAATTTAAAAGGAATTCACTTACATTCTGTGTGGTCTTGGACATAAGCACTCTGCTGTTACCATGGAGTGTGTGGGCCATACTACAGGACTCTACAGCCAAGTCCTCAGAGTCACCAGCATTTATAGCTTTGGTGGAAGCTCAAACAATTGTTCGGTAAGTTCTGGTCACTGCTATGGAACTTGATTTGTGATGAGAGGGGATTTAATGGGCCCAGCCTCGCTGGAGCAGCAGTAGTAGGGGCACGGTGGGTGCAGCATTCATTGGCCTTTCTCAGAATCTCAGCAAATCTACCACATTATCATCACCTTCCAGCAAGGTAGTTTATCCCCACAGCTGAAACCCTGGAGTTAGTAGCTTTACTCTGAGGCTGCAACACCCAGAGGTTACTGAGCATGTTATAGCAGTCATTCAGTAACTTTGCTGAATCCACCGTGGGACCATTGGATTGGAAAGCACACTTAGTAAACCTTTGCTTGAGAAAAGCGAAGGTAATTAGTACATTTTGCATTAAAGGTCCCCATTAAATAATTTTGCTGAATAATTTTGCATGGCTGAAAGGGAGAGGTGGAGGATACAATAAGGACAGTTGATGCAAATGTTGTGGGCAAGAGAATGACCAAGCCTCAGCGGGGTCACCAGATAATGACTGTCATCTAATAATCACCTCTAGCTGCAAGGTACTGATGTGGGCCTACTCCCTCTGTGTTTTCTCTTTTCTCCTGGTTTTACTAATTTGATGAGGGTCACTATGCTCCTGTGCTTCACTCCAATACAGGCTTCTCTGTATAGAATGCAGCACGCCATGTTGAAGACTCATTTACATTGTTAGGGAGCCCTTGTATATGTTGAGACATCCTTTTACCATAACAATATGTGCTCAACAATCATCCTAGTGGCTGCCTAACTTTGGTTGCACTTGATATGCTGGGCTTTGACAAGGGGCTGTCATGAGCCATGTGTGCGCAGTAATATCTTTTGATCTTCAGCAGCTGTTTGGAGCTCTTGGTATTCATAAAGCATCCACAATTCCGGCTTGAACTAGCCTCCCTGAGAACCCAACCTAACTGTTGCTGTCTCTCTGCTAAAAGAAATACTGTTACAGCTGTAATACTTTTGCTTTTCACGAGGCTGAAACAATGCCCTCCTCTCCAATTTTAACTTGGGTCACAAGTGATGCATATGGGAATCTGAGAATGTGCCAAGCTTACTTAGCCACAGCAACATAAAATCTGACCCACTTTAACTGATGGGCCTCATTCCCATTTGCCTGACAGTTGTCATCTTGTTAGCATTCGGCAGTCCAACCACCCAGAAATAACAAATTTCAGGTAGGATCCTTCAGAACTGTTTAAAGCATTGTTAGCGAGTCCTTGTAATATCTTGAGACACTTTTTCTAGCATGTCAGTGATGAGCCCAATAATCATCCAAGTTTTCCCCGAATGTGAATGTACCTTATTTGCTCAGGTATGCTGGGTTTTGCCAAGGGGGTTGTCATGAGTCATGAGCCATGTGCATAGGGTTATTTCTTTTAACCTGCAGCATCTGTGCTGCCACATTCTGAGTAGGATAGAATTTGAAGAGCAGGTATTACTTGGCAGAATAAGTGCCCTCCAAAAACCTGAATTAATGCAAAACAATTTCTGGAATCCAATAATTATGTGAATGTTATATAAAACAGAGAGGATTGGTTCACTTTTAAGATTTCTTTTTTTCTTATAAAATATTTATATAATCTTTTGCCAGCGAAAGATTTCCACTTGGCATTAGTTTCTCTGATAAACTGTCAAAACAAACCCTTTTAAATTTAAATCATTATGATAGGGCACATAGTTACTGCTAATCAACATGTATTTCATGGTTCTCATGAAGTTCCTCTGCTAACTTCTGAAACAGTTAGCTACTGATCAGAGTTCCTTATCTCCTCCATCACATTCTGTATTATAAACTCTAAGCATATCCTAAATACAACCAAGTGAAAGATCCTGTACCAATGGACCATATCCATGGAGATATAATTTCTCTTTTTCCACAGCAATGTGATTGTCATGTTGAGTTTAAATGATTACAGCTATTCTGTAGTGTGAAGACAGTGCAAGAAATAGCAATGTAATTTCAGACAGAGCTTTTAAAAAAATTTGCATCTCATTCATACTCCCCATTGGTTTTCTTCTCGTTCTTTGGCAGTCCCTTCAGGCGAAGGATGACTTGCTTCCACTCCAGCTCTGAGAGTTCTGAGTTAGCTTGTGAGAAATCCACAGCCAATGCCACAGGTTGAGTTTGAGAATGGAGAGGGCAAGTAGATTGTTTGAGAAGTGATGCATCCATTCTGCTGTTATCACTTGACCTCCCTGTACTTCCTTTGAAGAGCCTCGGAGCTCAAATGTTCCTCCTCCAACTTGAATGGTCACCAAGTATTCCATTGAGTCAATGAAGATGTTACATTTGTTGCATATGATTGTATGAACTATATGTGGGGTTAGGCCACTTGAGTCACTCTACCACTTGATAACATTATAGTTGATATGATTGTGACCTCAGCTCTGCATTCCCATCTACCCAGAGCAACCTTTCATTCCCTTGCTTATCAAGAATTTACCTACCTCTGCCTCAAAAATATTCAAAGCCTCTTTTCCTCAATGGCCAGTGGAAACAGTTCCAATGACCGCAAATGGCCCTTTAAGAAACAAAAAATCTGTCCTCATCTGTGTCTTAAATGGGACGACCCCTTACTTTCAGTAAGTATCTTCATTCTAATTTCTCCCCCAGAAGAAAACATCATCCTCTGCATATCAACCCTATCAAGAGCTATCAGGATATTGTATGTTTCTGACAAGTCTCCTAACTTTCTAAACTCCAGCAGATGCAAACTTATCCTACTCAAACTTTTCTCATGATAAAACCTGCCCATTCCAGTTACTCGTCTGGTAAACCTTTGCTTAACTGCTTTCAGTACATTTACACCCTTCTTTAAATATGGAGATCAATACTGTCTCCTCATTGCCCTTTATAATTGAAGTATAACTTCTCTACTTTTGTAATCAGTTCCCCTTTCAATAAAGGATAACATTTTGTTTGCTTTCCTAACGACTTGCTATACCTGCATACTTGCCTATTGTGAATCATGCACTATGATATTGGATCCCTTGGCATCTCTGAGCTCTGCAATCTCTCACCATTTGGAATAGTATATTTTTTATTTTTCTGGTTAAAATGGATACTTTTGCATTTCTTACTTGTGATATCTTTGCCCACTCTCTTAACATACCTATCTCCCTTTGTAGCCTCCTAATGTCCTCTTCACAACTTAATTTCCTACTCACCTTTATGTTATCAGTGAAGTTAGCAAACATGCCTTTGGTGCCTTTCTCCATGTCATTGATATAATTGATAAAGAGTTAAAGCTCCAGCACCAATTCTTGTGGCCCACTGGTCATTACATCTTGCCAACCAGACAAAGACCCATTTATGCTTACTCTGTTAGTCAGCCAATCATCTAGCCATGCCAATGCATTACATCTTGACACTATAAGCTTTTCAAGGAGACCTTGAAAGTCCTTGAAGCTTGTTGAAATATTTTGCCATGACAAACTCGGATGAGGGTGCCTTGGACAGCCATCAAAACTGACTGAGCGTAAATAGACTCAATACTGGGGATGTTGGCCTGAGACAGAAGGCTATGAATTTAAAGGATTGTGTGAAGATAGCTCTGGTACTACCTCTTCATTGCTTTGAGGCCCTGTAGTTTGTCACATCTTCGAAACATAAAGGAGGGCAGGTTCAATGCTGCCTAGTCAATTATGAGCTTTGAAACCTCTTTTCCTCTGTTGGCCAAGGACTGCTGTAGAGGCAGTATTGAATTTTGACATTGATAGCTGATTCTCTGAAAGGAGGGTCCTGAGGTTTGATCCATGTTTTCAAAAGTGTCATTGTTAACCTTTATAGCAGGGAGTGTTGTGTAGGGAACTTTGTTCCTATGAATGTTTGAAAGGGTGGGCCTTTTGTCAATGAACAAATCAACCATGACTTGGAGCTTGGCCTTGAGTATGATAAATGAATGTCTCATCTTGTGTATTAAGGTTAATGATCTGATCCTTCATTTTGGAGTGGAGGTAAGAAAAGTTGAAGAGTTTCCCAGTTGAGGGGCAATATTATGCCAAGGAAGATTGGGGGAAAAAAAAGTTGGAGTAATAACATGGGACTGGGTCAGTTGTGTACCCATTGGTTAGAATCATGGCTTGGATGCAGTCATGTGGCAGACATAGAATGGTGAAATAGGTTTGAAGGTAGCCAAATTTGAGGGCTCTTTACAAAACCCTCGAGTCAAAATCATGTGTGAGATTGAGAAAAATTATGTATAGTGGTTGATACTTTTCCATGCATTTTTCTTGGAGATGCTTTGAGGCAAAAATCATGTATATTACACCTCTTGGTCCACCCCATGACTTATTGGTTTCTCTGCTGCATCGGTTTTATTGGTGGTTCTGCCTCTCAATGCAACTTCCACAATCCATTAAATATGCAACTAGATCCTGAATGGACTGCAAAACCTTGGTATTTGCAGCAAATGTTTTCTAAACTTCCTAAAAGCCTAAAGTCAAAATGGCCATGGGCGGAGAGGAAGGACAAGAACAAAATATGATCAAGTACTTTCTTTCTAATTTAACATCCTGCATGACCTATTTTCCTTGAAGTGTAGCAAGTAAAAAATTAGGACTCTTTAGTGTCATAGAATATCTGAATTATCAGGAACGTTCTTTTTCAATCCTATTTTAAATATCTTGTGTTAACCTTTAAGGATCCTAGTAAGGTGTTGCTGAAGATATCTAACTAATAGAGATCATTTCTCACAAGTTTTCTCCGGGAGCTCATTTTCACATTGACCCTGGCTTGAGTAGTAAATAATTCTGTATATAGTTGAACAATTGCAGATAATAAAGTAGTAAATTATGTGACTGGCTTAGGATGTAAGATTTCCATTCAGATGAGTCTATGTAAGTTCTCCAGACCAAACTTCTGTTATTGAAGTTCTATTTCAAATGCGTTGCTTATTGAATTAGACTGACCATATCTTTCCTGCATTTTCTGATGCCCAACCTCTTCACTACCACTTGTCATCCCCATGAAAAATTGGGATTTTGCCTGTCAGAGAGAAGATAGTGCTGGAGCGTGGCGACTCGTTGCCAGCTGCTCTCTACACATCTACTTATTACCCTTACTATAATTGTTCTACACTTTTAAACTTAAATTCTATGTCACTTTACTATTACTAATAATATTCTTTTAAATCTTCTTACAGGGCTGGCGATCTTCCGACCTCCAGGAACAACTGTGAAGCGGACCCGACTCCTGGACCCAAAAAGAAACAACCAGTTAGGCCTAGGACGGGCCCATCCATGTGGAAGCCTTCGCAGGGCGAAGAGACGTCCCCACGGAGACTCCATCGCCGAGACCCGACTCCCAGACCTCACCGGAGCGCCCGATGCCAGGATCCAACTCCCAGACCCGACCTGCAGAGGATGAATCCCGAGGACCAACCCAACGAGAGACCCAACCTGAGGGAGCCAAGTCCTGAGGCCCGACCCACGGGAGCTGAGTCCCAAGGCCCAACCCAATGAGGCCGAGTCCTGAGGCCTGATCAGTGGGGGCCGACACCAGGGCCCCTCCGGATTGGAAGCCCGACCCTATGGAGCACTCGGGGCCGAGGCCCAATGCCGAGGCCCTCCTAGATGCTCCCACTTACCTGCTGAGGCAGCTCACTCCTCTTTGGATCACTTAGACCTGTATGGAAGCAACAACTTACCTCACAAGACAGCTGAATCCACTCCAGGTCTTACAAGGCTTACCTCCCAGTCCAGGTGCATCCACTCCAGGTCTTCAAAGTCTAACAAGGAGAAGTTACTTACCATCCAGTCCAGGGGAATTCACTCCAGGTCTTACAGGTCTGACCTTAAGCAATCACTTACCTGGTGCCTCCACTTCAGGACCGAAGAGTCACCGCCGCTTATCACGGAAGCGTGGCAAGAGGGCTGGGCTGCAGGTGAGGCTGAAACAATGTGGATACAAGACCCCCCTCCCCAGCATACTCCTAGCTAATGTCCAGTCCATTGAGAACAAAGTTGATGAACTAAGAGACTGCTGTGTGCTGTCTCACCGAAACGTGGCTTACACCTGCTTCACCTGACGGTGCCATTCAACCTGAGGGCTTCTCAATCCATTGAATGGATCATATAGTGTGCTCAGGCAAAGTTAAGGGCGGAGGGGTCTGCTTCTTAATCAATAACTTGTGATGCTCCGACATGAAGGTCCTGGCGAGCTCCAGATCACCCAGCCTGGAATATCTAACGGTGAAGTGTCGACCGTACTACCTGCCAAGGGAGTTCACTTCAGCTATCCTGATGGCAGTCTACATCCCACCAGAGACGGACATGAAGCCTGCACTCAATGAGCTATACCCTGTGGTCAACAACCTTGAGACAGGATACCCTGATGCCTTCTTCATTATCGCAGGCGACTTCAACCAGGCCAACCTCAAGAGTGTGTTACCAAAATACTACCAGCACATCTCCTGCTCCACCAGGGGCGCCAACACCCTTGACCACTGCTATACAACCATCTAAGATGCTTTCCGAGCCAACCCTTGCCCTCACTTTGGGAAATCAGACGACCAGGCTGTGTTCCTTCTCCCTGCATACAAACAGAAACTGAAACAGGAGGATCCAGTACAGAGAGTCGTGCAGTGCTGGTCTGAGGAAGCAGATGAGCTCCTACGTGACTGCTTTGAGACAGTAGACTGGTCCATGTTCAAAGACTCAGCTGCCAGCCTTGATGAGTACACCACCACCATCACAGACCTTATCAGCAAGTGTGTTGAGGACTGTGTACCAAAGAGGACAATACGAGTGTTCCCAAACAGGGAACCATGGATGAACCAGGAGATCAACTCCCTACTGAAGTCGAGGACTGCTGCACACAAATCTGGTGATCCTGACCTGTACAAGAAATCGAGATATGACCTTCAGAAAGCTATCAAGAATACCAAGAGGCAATACCGACTCAAAATAGAGTTCCAGACCAGCTGTCGGTTATGGCAGGGCTTAAATGCCATAACAGGCTACAAGATGAAGATGGGCTGTATAGTTAACAACACCACATCCCTTCTTGATGAGCTTAACGCATTCTATGCGAGTTTTGAACAGAAGGGAAGTGGATTGTCACCACTCACCCTGACAGCCTCCAATGCAACTGAAGCCGTGGTCACCGTCGAGGACATAAGATCAATCTTCCGGAGAGTGAACATGAGGAAAGCATCTGGCCCAGATGGTGTTCCTGGCTGTGCACTCAGATCTTGTGCTGATCAGCTGGCTGAAGTATCTGCAGACATATTTAACCTCTCCCTGCTTCAATCTCAGGTTCCCTCCTGTTTTAAGAAGACCACTATCATGCCGGTACCAAAGAAAAGCAAGGTAACATGCTTCAATGACTACTGACCAGTGGCTTTGACATCCACCATCGTGAAGTGCTTTGCGAGGCAGGTCATGGCACGCATCAACTCCAGCCTACCAGACAATCTCAACCCACTGCAATTTGCCTATCGCCGAAACAGGTCTACAGCGGACGCTATCTCCCTGGTCCTAAACTCAGCTCTGCCTTCAATACAATAATCCCAAGCAAGCTCGTCACCAAACTCCAAGACCTGGGACTCAACACCTCCTTCTGTAACCGGATCCTTGACTTTCTAACCAACAGACCGCAATCAGTGAGGATAGGCAGCAATACATCCAGCATGATTATTCTCAGTACTGGTGCCCCAAAAGGCTGCGTCCTCAGCCCTCTACTCCCTATATACACATGACTGTGTGGCCAGATTCTGCTCTAACTCCATCTACAAGTTTACAGATGATACCACTCTTGTAGGCTGTATCTCAAACAGTCAGAGTACAGGAAGGAGATAGAGAGCTTAGTGGAATGGTGTCATGACAACAACCTTGCCCTCAATGTCAACAAAACAAAAGAGCTGGTCATTGAATTCAGAAAAGGGGGCAGTGTAAATGCACCTGTCTACATCAACAGTGCTGAGGTCAAGAGGGTTGAGAGCTTCAAGTTCATAGGAATGAACATCACCAATAGCCTGTCCTGGTCAAATCACGTAGATGCCACGGCCAAGAAAGCTCACCAGTGTCTCTACTTCCTCAGGAGGCTAAAGAAATTTGGTATCTCCCCTTTGACACTCACCAACTTTGATGGATGCACCATAGAAGGCATCCTATCTGGATGTATCACGGCTTGGTACAGCAACTGCTCTGCCCAAGACCCCAAGAAACTGCAGAGAGTTGTGGACACAGCCCAGCGTGTCATGGGCACCAGCCTCCCCTCCTTGGACTCTGTCTTTACCTCTCACCGCCTTGGTGAAGCAGCCAGCATAATCAAAGATCCCACCCACCCAAGACATTCTCTCTTCTCTCCTCTTCCATCGGATAGGAGATACAGGAGCCTGAGGGCACGTATCACCAGGTTTAAGGACAGCTTCTACCCCACTATGATAAGACTATTGAACGGTTCCCTTATACGATGGACTCTGACCTCACGATCTACCTTGTGACCTTGCACCTCATTGCACTTCTGTTGTAGCTGTGACACTTTACTCTGTACTGTTATTGTTTTTACCTGTACTACATCAATGCACTCTGTACTAACTCAATGTAACTGCACTGTGCAATGAATTGACCTGTAGATCGGTATGCAAGACAAGTTTTTCACTGTACCTTGGTACAAGTGACAATAATAAACCATTACCAATACCAAAATAAGAGGTTTGTGCATAAAAGTTTCAGAATATTGGGGCAGTTCTTCCACCACACCAATCCTGTCATCACCTGTCTTGAGGCCATGCAGTTTCTTTCAATGTGTTCGTAGAAGCAGCCTTCCACTAGACAACTGGTTTGGCATTGATGTGGCTGGAGGTGCCTAAGTTGAGACCCATCAAACAATAAAAATGATGTTAAAATTTATATAGAGTCATAGAGCAATACAGCATGTATACAGGCCCTTCAGCCCAACGAGTCCATGCCAACCATGGTGCCCACCCAGCTAGTCTGAATTTCTTGCGTTTGGCCCACATCCCTCTGAGCCCCGCCCCTCCATGTACCTATGCAAGTGCTTCTTAAATGATACTATTGTACCTGCCTCAACCACTTCCTCTGGCTGCTCATTCCATATGCTCACCACCATCTGCATGAAAATGTTGCCCCTCAGGTCCCTTTTAAATCTTTCCCCTCTGACCCTAAATCTATGCCCCCTAGTTTTGGACTCCCCTACCCCGGGAAAAAGACTGTTACCGTCCACTTTATCTATGCCTCTCATAATTTTAAACACTTCCATAACGTCTCCCCTCATTCTCCTATGTTAAAGACCAAGCCTGGCCAACCCAAATATTACTATATTTCTTAAATTTAAACATCTAAATCTTACATGCTCACTTAAAAAACATTAAATCTAGCTTAATTAACTTAAAGAAAGTCTACTTACCCTTTCTTGGTGCTGATTTCTCCAATTCATTTTAATGGAACTTATGTACCTGTGCCAGATCAGTGAGCAGGGAAATCTGTGGAAGTTCACACTTCCCCTCTTTACCAATGCAGTGCAAGGGAATTCACTTAAAATACCTACACTAGTTCTTCTCTATAGTCTGCAAGGGATTAAAGTCATTGTTAGCATGTATGTTTCTTATTTAATTTTTGATTTATTTAAATGTTCATAAGTGTTTAGATTCTTTATAAAATTAGTTTAATAATCTTTATAGTTCCGGAATGTTTTTCATTATTTGGGATTTCAGAAATTTCAGGTATATTAACCCCCAGCTAAGCAAGGTTGTGAAGTCATTCTGTCATAACTCCAGAAGTCATGAAGTCATCACTAGGAAAGTAATTAATGAATTGTCTACCTAGAATATAACCGATGTCACAACTGCACATCAACAGCTAGAAAAGGAATGAGGTCATGCAGGCAGAATTTAAGGAGGTAGGAAAGAGGTCAAGAAGTAGGACTTCAAAGGTAGTAATGTCTGGGTTTCTGACTCTTTGAACATTAGTATTCCCATTACTATTAATTAAATGGCCCGCTCTAGTATCTGGCTGTAGGTTTTGGCTATTTGGTGATATCATTACACAAAGGTGTATTAATAACCTGGGAATCTCAGGACATTTGGCTGCACTTGGTCTCAGAATAGTGAATTTTTCCTTCTGTATCCACATGAGGGATTTAAATGTGGTGTTCCAAGGTTCAGTTGTAGAACAAGTTACAATGAAAAATTTCAAGTTTTTCAGATTCATGCGAGAGAGGTCAAAAGAGGATAGACTTTACAAGTACGGAAACAAATTCAGAAAAACTGCAGATGTTGGAAATCTGTAACAAAGGCAGAAAATGTTGGAAGTACTCTGCGGGTCAAACAGGATCAACAGTGAGAGAAACAGTCATTGCTTCTGGTCAAGGACCCTTCATCAGAACTGGAAAAGTGAGAAAACAAACAGGTTTTAAGTTGCAGAGATGTGTGGGATAGCTAGGGTGCAGACCAAAGTTATCAAGATAACAATTTTAAGAAAAATTAGAAACTGGAAAGTGGAAAGAAATAAATTGAAGCCACATCTTTGGAGAAAGAATGGAAAAAAATGTAATGGTTACCTGAACTTGTTTAGTACATCCTGAGTGCTTCAATGGACTCAGATGACAGATGAGATGCTGTCCCTCAGGTTTACGTTGAACATTGGTGGAACGATGTAGAAGGCCATTTTGTACTCAGTTTCAACATTTCCTCATTATAACATGTAGGGGCCACAGCTGAAAAGACCTGTGTAGCGAAGCCATTGTAAAGTATGAATAAAGTCATTTAAACAAAGTCAGATCCCCATTGACAGTCAGAAGCAAGAACTGTCAACTTTAGGGAACCACAACGCTTGGCATCAACTGCTGGCATTTTTTGTCTTTGACACTGAAGAAAGCATGAGACTTGCCAATACCAGATTTCCACTGTTTTCTTAGGAGCAACTCCAAAAAAATAATGTGCCTTCCAGTTTAAAATCAATTTAAGCTGGAACAGATGAAGAATAGAAATGTGCCCATTTTTAGGTGCTCAGTGCAGGTCAGGAAATTCAATCCATGACTTTTCAGTTCTTTAGTTTGTGCCAGCACCATTTTGCCATAGTAGAAGTCACCCAACCAAGTTAATCGTAGTACAACGCCCACAATCATCTCCAGCATCATTTTCAACCTTATTGGATATAAGGCCATCAAAGGCTATAGAAGATAGCTAAGTGAGTTTGCATATTTGGAAACTGGATGTAACAAAAGGTATTCCTCAATTACCATAAGCACAGAATGAGAACTTAAGAAACGAGAAAGTACAAGGTATGTTGGATTCCTCATTACCACAGACAAAACTCAGGAGGCATTTCATGCCTACAAATTCAGAACAGAGCTGTTCTTCCCAGTCAATAATATCAATGAAGTAACTGGAGAAGATGTTGTGCAATGCAACACAGCAGTGAAGGGCCATAAACCAATCATGTTCATGGCAACAATTGCATTGAGTACCTATTGCGGTACTGGTCAATCCCCTTTGATGAACGTATTGAAATAATACAGAATAATTTTGACAAAATGAAGACAGTGTGCATGTTGGTGGATGTAGCAATGGCATCGTTATTTCCTGTGCAGGTGACCCAGTTGTCACATGAATTCATAAGGCGGGAAAAGATTCTATTACAGTAATGGCAGATAGAATTTTGTAAGTATGGAAGGTTACCTCTTTGTGGTTGATATCTGGAACACACTGCCAGAGGAGGTGGTGGAATCAGACACAGTTACTTTGTTTAAGAGCCATTTAGACAGATACTTAAGTAGGCAAGGTTACTGTCTTAATGTGGGCAAATGGGATTAGAGTAGATGGACAAAAAGGTCGTCATGAATGTAGTGGGCTGAAAGGCCCTTTTCTGTGGTGCACAAATTCCATGACTCTAACACTATTCAGCATACATTCATAATGCTGGAGAAGGTTACATGAAAAGACTACAAGGCTCCAAACCTGTCTCCAACAAATTGAGGTGAGGACGGTTTGTTGGCAGTTAGGAAGGAGCCTGCTTGGAGGAGTAGCAGAGGGGAGGAGTCAAAAAAGGAAAAAAAAAATTTCTGAAAATTAGGGAGAAAGTTAATGTTATGCAACATCTGAAGAATGAGAATGAATTCCTTCAAAAATAGTTCAGTTCACAATCAGAGGGAAAAGTGAACAACTGCTGCAACAATTAGAACAATCCCTGATGGAAACAGAAAGGTGGTTGGCAGATTTAGGTAAGAAAACCAAGCAAAATAGTCTTCTGACAAATTTAAATGCAAATAAAATATGTTAAAATAGATAACTTACAAAGGCTGCTAAATAAAGTGAAAGGAAAGCTGGCTGAGCAGTCATCTCAACTACAAAATAATATAAATTCACCTGAAAGAGCAAGAAGCATTGGCAAACTTGAAACAGATGGACTAGGTATATCATCAGTCTTGTTTTTAAGTGTGAGCTGCCATGAATGAATTTAAGGAAACCTCTTCTGAGGAAGAAAATACAGCTGAGAATTTGCAGGGAAGCACCTCAGGAAATGAAAGGTATACTTCAGAGGTTACAGAAGGTATGGCTGACAAAGTAGTGGCATTTAAAGAAGAGAAGCTTTCACTCTGCAACATACTGAAGCAAGCTGAACTAAATCATGAGGTGTATGAAAAGAAAGACAAAATGTTTTCGAAGAGAGGAGCCAGTCAATGTTTGTGATCAGGAATTTAAAAAAAAGCATGACTGATAAGGGCCTGCTCAAGAAGAAGATTCAAGCTGGATGATTAACCTGAAGGAAGTCAATGGAGGCATGCAGCAGAGAAGACAACCTAGGAAGGGGCTGCAGCACATTGTCAAGAATCTTCCACACAATTGATATTAGCTGACTCAAGGAAATTACTGAGGATGCTGTAAATGTTGCAGGATCTCAGTGTTGAATTTGAAAATGAAGGGGTTGTCAAATCAACATCAAAATTAATCTCCTGCTGCAGAAGTTGGAGTTTGGTCCTCCTTGTCCATTTTGTGGGAAGCATTGGTACTTATTGCAGGTGAGATGACCAGTTCTGGCACAGATAATAGATTTAAAATTGGCCCAGCATTTAATCTGAGTCAGGGCAATGGAAGGCCACTGGTGCAAATAGAGCAGCTGGCTCCAAAACTGCACAAAATCTGAAGAAGTGCCTGCTGTCCACAAGAACTTTCTTGCTTATGAAACTCTTAATAAATGGAGTGAACCAAGTGCAGTTAAAGTTGGATGGGTTGTGGGAAGAATGACCTATTAACTTCAAAGTCTCAAAAATTGAACAGAAGGTGATTAGTTTGTCACCACCCACCCTGACAGCTTCCAATGCACCTGGACCCGTGGTCACCGCTGATGACGTAAGATCAGTCTTTCAGAGAGTGAACCCACAGAAAGCATCTGCCCAGATGGTGTCCCTGGCCATGTCCTCAGATATTGTGCTGATCAGCTGGCGGGGGTATTTGCAGACATATTTAACCTCTCCCTGCTTCAATCTGAGGTTCCTACCTGTTTTAAGACGACCAAGGTAACATGCCTTAATGACTACCGACTGGTGGCTCTGACATCCACCATCATGAAGTGCTTTGAGAGGCTGATCATGGCGCACATTAACTCCAGCCTCCAGGAAAACCTTGACCCACTGCAACTCGCCTACCACTGAAACAGATCTACAGTGGACGCCATCTCCAGAGCATCTGGACAGTAAAGACACCGACATTAGACTATAGTTTATTGACTACAGTTCCACCTTCAATACTATAATTCCAAGCAAACTTGTCACCAAACTCCGAGACCTGGGACTCAACACCTCCCTCTGCAACTGGATACTTGACTTTCTGACCAACAGACTGCAATCAGTGAGGATAGGCAGCAACACCTCCAGCACTATAATTTTCAACACTGGTGCCTCAGAAGGCTGCGTCCTCAGCCCCCAACTCTACTCCCTATACGTTCATGACTGCGTGGCCAGATTCAGCTTGAATTCCATCTACAAGTTTGCAGATGATACCACTGTAGTGGGCCGTATCTAAAATAACGATGAATCGGAGTACAGGAAGGAGATAGAGAGCTTAGTGATGTGGTGTCATGACAACAACCTTGCCCTCAATGTCAACAAAACAAAAGAGCTGGTCATTGAATTCAGAAAAGGGGGGCAGTGTACATGCACCTGTCTATATCAACAGTGCTGAGGTTGAGAGGGTTGAGAGCTTCAAGTACCTCGGAGTGAACATCACCAATAGCCTGTCCTAGTCCAACCATGTAGACGCCACAGCCAAGAAAGCTCACCAGTGTCTCTACTTCCTCAGAAGTCTAAAGAAATTTGGTATGTCCCCTTTGACACTCACCAACTTTTATTGATGCACCACAGAAAGCATCCTATCTGGATATATCACGGCTTGGTGTGGCAACTGGGACTGCAAGAAACTGCAGAGAGTTGTGGACACAGCCCAATACATCACGGAAACCAGCCTCCTCTCCATGGGCTCTGTCTATACCTCTTGCTGCCTCGGTGAAGCAGCCAGCACAATCAAAGACCCCACCTAGTCAGGTCATTCTCTCTTCTCCCCTCTCCCATCAGGCAGAAGATACAGGAGCCTGAGGGCACATACCACCAGTCTCAAGGACAGCTTCTAACCCACTGTGATAACACTATTGGATGGTTCCCTTATATGATGAGACGGACTCTTGACCTCACAATCTACCTTGTTATGACCTTGCACCTTACTGTCTCCCTGCATTGCACTTCCGTTGTAGCTGTGACACTTTGCTCTGTATTCTGTTATTATTTTACCTTGTACTACCTCAATGCACTGTGTAATGAATTGATCTGTACGAACAGAATGCAAGACAAGTTTTTCACTGTACCTCAGTATCAGTGACAATAGTAAATCAATACTATGATGCTCAATGACTTGGACACCAGCGAAGGTAAGCATTCAGGTTGATATGAAAACAGGCAAATGGATACTTGAGTAGCACATAGCCAAGACATACCAGTAATCTTGAGTGGGATCAAGTCAAATCTTGAGTGGAATCATGGTTTCCAGAAGTTGATATAGAAAGAAGAGAAAATGCCAAAACCAACAAAGGTGCATAGATGAGACATTAACAGCACTGATTGAAACGAATGTCAGAGAACCTCAAAATTATGAGCAAGAGCAATCTGAAACCAACATGGGCCCAAGAAATGGAGGTGGTACCTGACCAGCACTGTGAACACAGAACTGGAAATAAATATACACCCTGAGCTCAAGGCACAAAGGAAGCTGGTGACACAGTGGAGCAAAAACAAGAGAAGAGGATTGAGAGAGTGAGGGGAGACTAAAGAGAGCCTGACTATGATTCCTATTATTCAGATTATTTACCATTTATGTTCAGGCAATGTTGTTCAGTGGACTCCAGATAGAAAACATTCAATCCAAGGGAGAAACAGTAAGCAAAACTAAGGCCCAGCATTTAATCGGAGTCAGGGCAATGGAAGACCACTGGTGCAAATAGAGCAGCTGGCTCCAAAACTGCACAAAGTCTGAAGAAGTGCCTGCTGTTCTTTCTTGCTTATGGAACTCTTAATAAATGGAGTGAACCAAGTGCAGTTAAATTTGGATGGGTTGCGGGAAGAATGTCCTATTAATCCTATTAAAAAGATAACTTCAAAGTCTCAATCCAGAGACTGCCCTCTGAAAATATACCAACCGGATTTAGTATTAATGGCACCTGCTCAGTTTTTTTCAAAAATGGTTTATTTGTTCATTTGGGCTCATGGGTTTAGTCCGATTGGATTTTGTTTTATTTCCTATGTGAGTGTTTGAATATCAGCAGTCAAAATTCATATTTGCAAAAACATTGCACTCAAGACATAGCAATTGAGTAGAATTTTTCCATGCCTTAATGCCAATTGTGAAAAATTGCTTTTAAGACGCAATGCAAGTCTGTGAATGTAACTTATCAGTATATATAAATCTCCAGTGTAAATACATATAGCTGCTTATTCAGTGTCGTTAGCTTTCATTTTAAAGGAGGGAGATGTGTGATATATGTATGTTAACTATGAGAAGTACTGCCATAAGGTTTGTGGCTTGCTGCTACCTTAATAGAGTGTGTCATGTGGATATATCTATGTCTTAGTGGGTAAACAAGTCGCAGCTCGAGAGACCAATTATAGAATAACCCACAATGCACAACACTTTGATCTCTGCTTCCTTCCTTCCTTCCTCTCTCTCTCTCTCTCTTTTTCTCTTCATATCCATTCCTTCTATCTGTCTCTCTTCTATTTATTCTTTCTAATTTTCTCTATTATACTTTGCCATGTGTTTCTATTATTCTCTTTTCATTCACTCCGTCTATCTCATTTCCCCCATAACTTTTATTTACATTCTGTCACTATTTATCTGCTCTCTATGTTGCTTTCCCTCCCTGTTTCACCCTTACTCTTTCTCCCTCCCTCGTTTTGTATTCAGCTTTTTTCTTCGCTCTTTATTCTCGTAACTTCTCTGCTTCCCTATTCCCATTGACCATACTTTCTCTCCCTCTCACTTCATCTCAACATCCTTTCTTGCACATTCTTGCTCTTGAATTTTTTCTTTAATCCTATCCTCTATTTTCTCTTTTCTTACCCTACTTGCTACTATTTCTGTCTTGCTCTGATTAGGCGAAAGTTGGTGACACTCAGGTTGTCAGACTGTTGCATTTTTATTTATTGTGCAGCATTATCTTTATTATTATTGAATCATTCCTACCCTCCACCTTGCTACAGACATTTCCCACTAGTTTGTTCCGTGTTTGCTTTTTTCCTGGCTGTGTAGCTGCTTAAAAAGAATGTTGTGTATTTATTTTCACGTTTGGGACAGATTTCAGCATTAACAGCATTTTGCTTCAGTTTTTATGGTTTGTACGTGTCCATATCCAAATAGGTCTGGTTAACAATAAACTATAATTTCAACAGTCAGAATTCAACAACATTTGGAATTATGCCCTTAAATGATTCAATGTAAAAAAAAAACTTTACCTGATGGTGTAACAATTGTTCTACGGTTTTCATTTAAGATGTTCCTTGTGTCAACTCCAGTTACAAAACATCCTGTCCATCATAGAAGATCTTGGATCTGCCAATCAGATAAGGCACATCTTAGAGCAAACAAGTTTATGTTTCAACAGTAGCATCTCATCAGAACTTGCAATTTCTCTGTTATTTGAAAATTAGTGACATTCAATACTTGTCAACCACTGCTTGGCATGAAATAGTCTCAGTTTGGAATATACAACTTTTGCCTTGAATTTAACTTTTGGAGTCCACCTATTACTCTAGTATCATTCTATGCTACAGATCCTCCAAGCTCAGTATCCTTACTCTGCTGTGATGCCTAGAACTGAACAGTGTTCTAGGAGTGGTCTAACAAGATGTTTGTAGCCACAACATGATTTCCGGTGCTTTATATTCTAGGGTGATGGTTAAAGGTTGCTTTTACAATTGGACAAAGGGATTGATGCTGGAACCATTGCTGTTTCTTATATATATTATTGGTCTGGACATGAATGAAGGAGGTACGATTAGTAAGTTTGAAGATGTCATGAAAACTGGTGGTGTTATTGATAGTGAGCGGTATAGTGTAGCTACAAAACAATACTAATGGATTGGTAAGATGGGCAAATCCATGGCAGATGGAATTTAATCCTGAAAAACGTGAAGACTATTAAGGCTAGGATATATGCGATGAATGTTAGGAATCTATGAATTTTGGGGGGGAGGGAGGATATATATGCTGGTGTACATGTCCAAGGATCTCTGAAGGCAACACCAGGTGATTAAGAATGCATATAGGATAATTGCCTTCATTAGCCAAGGCACAAAATATAAGAGCAGGGAAGTTATGGTGTAATTATATAAAATGTTACAGACAACCCCCACATTACGGCTGTTTGAGTAGTGGAAATTCACCCTTACAAAACTCACAAATCACTACCCAAAATTTTGCTCTTACAGAATTTTATGTCTAAAAAAAGTAAATAAATAAACATAAGATTTTTTCCAACTCGCGTTTCTTGGCATGTGCAGATGATGCGGCATCGCATTAAGGAAATCGTGAAACCCACCATTTTCCAGAAATTCAACCCTCCACTCATAATATGGATGTCACCTGTAACTGGGTCACAGATAGAGTACTGGGTGCATTTCCAGACACCACCACACTCTAGAAAAGACAAGATTGCACTGGAGAGGGTGCAAAGGAGATTCACCAGGATGTCACCTGGGATGGAGTGTTTCAGTTATGAGAAGAGACTGGATAGGCTCGGTTTTTTACCTTTGAAGTCGAGAAAGCTGAGGGCGGACATGATTGTGATGTTCAAAATTATGATGGAAATTGAGAGATAGATAGTGAGAAACTTTTCCCCTCAGTAGAGGTGCCTATTATCAGAGGGCAGAGGTTTAAGGTTTAAGGGATAGGAGACTTAGAGGGTACTTGAGGAAGAATTTTTTCATCCAAGGAGTGGTTGAAATATTGAATGCACTTCCTAAAGGGGTGGAGGTGTCAGATACTCTCACGATATTTTGTAAGTATTTAGGTGAATATTTGATTCACTAAGACAAAGAAGGCTACAGGGCAGGTGCTAGAAACTATGATTAGTACAGACAAGCACAGACATAATGGGCTGAATGGCCTGTTTCCAGGCCACATGACTGAATGATTCTATGACTTTATGAATACTACATATAAAGACCTGCATTATCATAAATAAAAGATGTACTGGAGTATGATCTGAATGGTGAGGAGGTAAGAGAAGAGGACCATGAGATTTAGGGGCCACAAGAGATTCTGCAGATGCTGGAATCTGGAGCAACACACACAAAATGCTGGAGGAACTCAGCAGGTCAGGCAGCATCTATGGAGGGAAATAAACAGTCGACGTTTTGGGTTGAGACCCTTCATCAGGAGACTTAGGGGTTCATGTTTGGAAATCATTAAATGCTACTGAACAAGAACTTGAAAAGGTTAATGGAATGCTGGTGTTTATCCCAAGAAGGCCCAATGGAATGGGAATTATCTAACAGTTTCATGAACATCTGGTCAGGTACACCTTTGGCCAGCAAATTTCAGGAAAGATATACTGTATTTGATGCAGCCTAGATTCACCAGGATATTGAGAGTAACTGATCTGCACTGGGAAATAACAGAGAGCCCTACCTCTACCAGTTTCTTACCCAGATGCCTTACATGCTCATTGCTTCTGAACTTTCAGGTCACACAGTCATACTTAGCACTGGGGACAAGTAAAACAAAACAGGATTTTTAATTACACTATCTAATCTTTTCTGCTGGTTTTTGTATGGCAGCAATCGGTGAAGGGAGGGGTTCAGTGCTGAGGGGAGACACAAGAAACACTCTCCTGTGATTTTCAAAACAGGAAATGGAGACCTGGTGTAATTTTCTCTCAAATTCAAATCCTGGTTGTTCCCATCCCATATGCAGTGTCTCCCCTGTGCTGGCATATGCAGTAGAAAGGTGATTTAATTACCAGACTTGTAGCTGGAGCCCTGGAATATTTGCTCTGCTCGAACCCCATCATAACAGCCAGAAAATTTACATTCAAGTAATTTAATAAATCTGGAATATAAAGCTGGTGTCAGTAATCGTGGCTATGCAACTATCAGGTTGCTGTAAATCAAAATCTTCACTAATGTCCTTCAAAGAAGGAAACCTGCCACCATTGTCCAGTCTGGCCTGCAGTGGGTATTAGGCGTGAACAATAAATGCTGACCTTGCTGATGATGCCACATCCTATGAATGTCCACTGTGATGTTTTGAACTCTGAATGGGGGAGAGAATAAAAACATTTGATTGGGCTACAGGAGACTGCAGATGTTGTAATCTAGAGCAACTCAGTGGGTCAGCAGCATCTGTGGAAAGAAATGGACAGCTGACATTTTGGGTCAAGACCCTTCATCAGTCCAGGTCAAAGATCTTGACCAAAAACATCGACTGTCCATTTCCCTCCATAGTTGCTGTCTGATCCGCTGAGTTTCACCAGCATCTTGCTTGTTGCTCCAGAACGTGAGATTGGTGGGATTGTGGCACAGCTGTAAGAGCTGCTGCCCTGCAGGTCCAACGGTCTTGGTTGAATCCTGACCTCCAGTGCTGTCTGTGTGGAGTTACACATCCTCCCTGTGACCACGAGGGCTTCCTGTGTGCCCTGGTTTCCTCTCAGATTCCAAAGACATGCGGAATGCTAGGTTAATTGGCAACTGTAAATTGCACTAGTGGGAGGGAGAGTCAGGGCAGGGGAAGGGGTAGATGATGGAAATGTTGTAGGATTAGTGTAAAGGGATGCAAAGTGAACTCAGTGGGCCAATGGGCCTATTTCTGTGCTCTATAGAGTTGGCTATTTGGCCCCTCATGCCTGCTGCCTCATTTAATATAACCTTGGCTGGCCTTTCACAAAAGCACCACCTTCCCATAACCAAACCTCATATGTATTGATTCCTTTAATAATCTTACTGAAAATAAATTGAAATGGTCATTGGATAAAGAATAGGATGGATATTTATTTCTCTTGTCTATTGATCTGGATGTGAAATTGAGAAGATCAGTGAAGATAGGATTACAGAGAGTATGTTGCACAGAAACAGGGTGTCCATGCTACAAAAAAATGCTCCACACAAGCTCCCCTGTCTCCCTTCTTCCTAACTCAACCAGCATATCCCTCCATTCTTTTTGCCCTCTTGTACATATCCAACTTCCCTTCAATTTGTTACCATGCTATTTGCCTAAACTATCCCTATGGGGGATAGTTCCACATATTTGCCACTCTTTAGATAAAGGATTTTTCCTTGGATTCTCGACTGGGTTTATCGTTCTTATTAAAATATACTTATGATCCTTAAACCTTTGGTATCTCGTGCATTGGCCCACTTTCCCACCACCTCCCTGTACCCCCTTGCCCCGACCCCCGTAGTTCAAATATCTGTCAGTCTCCATCTTAAATATATTCAATAACTCTGTGCCCACATCTTTCTGGAATAAAGAATTTCAAAGAGGTCATGACACTCAGAAGAAAAATCCACCTTATATCTGCATTAAACAGCTAAGTCCTTATTCTGAAGCTAGTTCTAGATACACCACCTCAGCATTTATATAGTCGATCCCCCTCAGAATCTTGTGTTTCAGTAGGAATACTTCCCAATTTTCTAAACTTCATTGAATATAGTCTCATCCTGCTCAACTTCTCTTCATATATCAACCCCTTTATCCCGGGAGTCAACCTAGCAAACCATCAATGTACTGCCTCTAGTGCAAGTTGATTCCTCCTTAAATATAGACAGCAAAACTGAATGCAATATTCCAGGTTCAGTCTCACCAGCTCACTGTAAAGATGCATCAATAATTCCTTACTTTTATATTTCATACTCATTATCATGAAGGCTAATATCCTATTAGCCTTCCAAATTACTTGCCTTCTCTACATCACAGCCTTTTTTATATAAAGAGGTACAAGGACCAAAATAGGCCCTTCAGCTCAACCATGTCCACACTGACCATCACTTACACTGTTCCAACATTAATCCATTTTTATTCTCTCCGGATTCTGCCACTCACCTACACAAGGTGCAATTTACAGTGACCAAACCACACATCTTTGGGACGTAGGAGGAAACCAGAGCACCCAGGGGAAACCCACGTGGTCACAGGGAGAATGTGCAAGCTCCACACAGACAGGACCCAAGGTTAGGATTGTACTGTTCATGGATGAGGGGTCCTGGTCCCTTTGTCCCACAACATTTAGTAATCTCACTCCATTTAAATATTAATTTTTTTTTTCATTTTTCTTTCCAATACTGGATAACCCAACATTTTCTCACGTTATATTTTCATCGGCCAGATTCTTGCCCACTCACTTAACCCATCTTTTTCCTTTGCAGGCTCTTTGTGTCTTCCTCACAATCTACAAATCCACCTACCTTTATATCATTAATGAATTTGGCTCCAGTGCATTTTGTCTCTTCACACAAATCTTTAATACAGATTGCAAATGGTCGATCTCTGCGGCACCCTATGGGCGGAATAATTAGAAAATCAATTTCCTAACTAAGGCATTCATGCACCAACAAAAAGACATTAATTTTCCAAAAGATCATACATACTTTTCAGTTCATTGGAAAGCAGCCTAGCCTGCGAATGCTATTGTTCCCTTTTTACTCTCTACCTCTTGTTATTCATCTGGATTTCATGAACAGGCAGGACAGATAATGAAAACATTTAAAAAGCTGCATTTCAGTCACATGTACTCTTGAGACACTACTCTCTCACCTCTGCCCTAGGGGCTTCAATAGATGAAGGCAATATTTACTATACCACAGAGCCTCTGAGAAATGGAGATTGTAATCCATTATGTTTGTGGGTGAATCTCGTTCTTTATCAGCCCCCGAATGGATTTGATTCAATAGTTTTTCTTCTATTCCCATTATCTGTGAAACCTTTGGGAAATAGTTCTACATCAGTGTGGCTGTCTTTCTTGAATGGTTGTCATGTTTGGTGATGTTTGACTGGTTGCTGAAATTGTTCAGTGATCAGGGTTTCACAGTTAATAAGTTAGACTAACAGTCAATTTGCTGGTAATCGAAAAGCAAAAAATTGCAGATGTTAGAAATCTGAAATAAAACCAGAAAATATTGGAAGCATTTAACGGGTCAGACATTCCATTAGTTTACTCCAGCCTTCTCCTCTTCTGTAACTTAAAACATGCTTGTTTTCTAAGTTTACCTAGTTCTTATAAAAAGTCATCAATTGAAAGGTTAACTCTCACTTCATAGATACTGCCAGACCTCCTGAGTATTTCCTTCATCTCCTGTTTTTGTTATAATCAATTTGCTGGGTTTTCCTGCGGTAGTGATTATATTGTCACTTTATCGCCCTTACTTGGTGAGATTGGCAAAGTATGCCTGGAATAGTTGGATGTCTGACCAACAGGACACTGAGGCAATCTGGCCCAATTATGTTGAGTCATCTGATTTAAATAACTACATACACCACAAACATTAGTTTGACCTAATACTGATAATATTCCTAATCAGGAAATCTAAATTTTGATTGACATCTCATTAAAAAGTATTCACAGCTTCAAGGTACGTATATTATATATGAAGTAAAATAACATTTCAGCCTGTATGACTTTTCAAGGTTAAGAAATGGAAGGAAATGTCAGGAAAAGTGAAATGAAGATAACCACAATGTTAATGAAATGATTGGGATCAGTGAGCAACTGATGGAGCCAGACTTGATTGAGGAGTGGTAAATTTGACTGCACAAGGTTATTATGAGGAAGGGGTCGGGGAGATGTCCTATCTGACACTTGGGAACCCTCCCACAGAACAGCAGGAGGCTGTGGGAAGGTTTAGTATTCTGTACAGCACAAGGGCAATCATTTAAACACACCCTGTATTATTGAGAAACTTTGTGTCTCAGAAATATTCCTCAGCCTCTCAAATTGGTTGAATTCTTTCCAAAGAACAAGTGGTGAGCATGTTTTCATTGCAAACACAGTCTCTCTGGGTTTGTTCAGTCATCCTGGATAGCTGATGGACTAATTTGTTTGTTGTCACACATGGCAGCTCAGAAAAGTCCAAGTGGAATAAAAGCTTAATGCATGCTGTCAGGATAGTGGCTCCTTTGGTACAGGTTGCTGCAGGTATGTTGCGAAAAGATGGCATGGCTTTTTGGGAGCTCCTTTGCAACGAAAAGATTTCTCCCAACTTGCCTAAACCTGACTCTGCATTTGCACTGTAATCCCTTGGGTAAAGAGGATGCAATACATTACACCTCAGACCAAGCTGCACCTGCAGAAACAACACCCACTCAACAGATTCCCATCCCAGTTCCTTTAAATGTTATTCTGTATGTTAAATAGCAGTTGAAATCAATGGAGATGAATTTGGAAAAACATAAAAATAATGCAACAATCAAAAACAAAATACTGTTATGTTTACTATCTTTTTAAATGAATGAGTTAACCAAAACTAAGAAAAGTCATATTCAACTTTTAAAGAAATTAAAATTGGTTGCTCCATTTTACTAGTGGTTCTAATTAAATACATTTTCAAAGAACCGGGACAGGAACATTGGGCCAAATTACTTCCTTTTGCATTGTGTGATTCTTTGAAATAAAAAATGAAACAAAATAAAGGTTATCCAGCATCGTCACCCCAATGTGCAATATCTTTGAAGAACCAGAAAATCATGGATTCATGCTATAGACCTTTTTCCAATTAGTCCTGCTCTCCTCCTCCATTGCCATAGTCCTGTAAATGTTTCCTTTTCAAGTGTACGTCGATTCTTCTTTTGAAAGTTGCTGCTTGGTGTAGTTTCCTCACCCTTTCATGCAAGGCAAAATTGATCTTGATGCATTAAAATAACTTTCTCATCTTTCCTATGGCTCTTTTGCCGAGTTTTTTTGCCTATTGTAAATCTGTGTTGTCTGGTTACTGACCAGGTAGAAAATTATCAGTTAAGCTGATGATTGAGGGATAGAAAAAAAAGTATGTAATGCTTTCTACCTAAAATAGCAAGATTATACACAAACTAAATAAAGATTCAGCCAAGAAGGTATTAATTGGAGCTTGAATACAAGCACTCCACAGGTTTGCAATCTTGTTTTGGCAGCTACTAGCATACGTCAGGATTATAAAACAGCAGCACAAGAATGTGGAGGATGAAACACGATTCACTGAAAGAACAAATGTTCAAAATAACAATTTTTTTTATATAAGAACCACATTGTTGAAAACAATTTAGGTAGGCATGTTTCTACTGACCGCCGATGTCTGTTGCAGATAGATACAGAACCATCATTTAGAATGATGCTCTGCTTATAGCTTCAAAGGTCATTAGCTTCATGCATGTGGCTGCTGGTAGCTTTAGGGAATGATTATGTAGGCTTGTCAGTCAGCCATGTATAATTGCACATGCAGGTATCAAGAGTCCTAGATGCACATTGTAAAAGGATAAGGCCATTTAGCTGTTCAGCAACAATTTTATGCTGTGTAATTGTACAAGTTGCATTGTGTGTCATTCATGATATGCTGCATTGCAGTCCACAAGCTTCAGTTGCCCTACGCATTAAAAACCTGTTGATGCTTCAAATGATTGCCCTTGAAATCAGGAAAGCAATTTCCATAAAATTATATGCTCTTGTACTTTTAACCTTTTGTTGCCTAAAGATGCACTTTATCTGCTGTGATTGGGATTGATATCCCAGCTATTTTAGCTTTGCAGTTCAATTTGTTTATTGAAGGTCTTATGTTATATTCATTTGGCCATATCTATATAGCTCACAGTGACTACAGGTGCGGAGACTGTCCCCTATTTGTCATAATTTTCATAAGCAAGACAATGAAGGAATGTATGCAACTAATGAACATGCAAAGTCATCACTATACCTGCCAATATGAGAGCATGTTAATTTCAGGAATAATGATACTCAATGGATCTGTATTTTAACATTTGTCTTTCTATTCAAAACATTGGTATCAGAATACCAGAAATAATTTTACATTCCACTTCTCCCAGCTGCAGATTTACATCAACAGGTGCTCTGTTAATGTATTTGGAGGATTAACAGTCACAGTGTTGGAGTATACATTGGGCATAAAAGGCACCAAGCATGCCTGTTAGCAGGAGGTGACACAGACATATTAAGCCAAAAGGTCATCTACTGTGCTGAAAGATTCTGTAATTGTCTGAATTGTAAAGCTGTAGAGTTTTACACAATATTTTTTGAAATATGTCTGGTTCCTTGAGATAGTGGAAGACCGAGATGAAACTGTAGGAATTCTTCAGCACTTAAATGGTCTGGACTGTCCTTAGTGTCTGTGATTTGCTCTGGTGGGACAAGTTGAATGCTGTCATAATCCCCAGAGTCCATGCTAATAGGGTAATTTGATCCTGAAAGGTTCAACCACGCGAGATTGTTTCATCTAATGCCTCATCACACAGAACAGACACCTTCATCCTCCAGGTTGGGATTGTGACACAGGGCTAACAACCCTGTTCTGTAGATCAACAGACAGTGGAGAATTCAATGACTTCTGTGCAGGGTGGCATTTGGTATTCTATGACTGCCATTGGTGAACATTGAAATGAAGCCCCTGACATGAATGCAGAAGTGCGACATGTTAAGAAAAGAAACTAAAGCTGTTTTTTGGAATGTACAACAGGAAAGCAAGCTCAGGTCACAGGAGGAATAAGGCAAGCAAGATGGCGCCAGAGTATGATGACTCGTTGCAAGCTGCTCTCTACAGATCTACTCATTACCCTTACTATAATCGTTCTGTACTTTTAAATTTAAACTCTCTGTTATTGTTTTTACCTGTACTACATCAATGCACTCTGTACTAACCCAAAGTAACTGCACTGTGTAATGAATTGACCTGTACAATCGGTATGCAAGACAGGTTTTTCACTGTCCTTCGGTACAAGTGACAACAATAAACCAATACCAAATACCAACACACTTCACCTGGGTATCAGCAAGAGTGGATAGATAGAATCAGGGCGATTATTTGGAGAAAATCTGCAATATTCTGGACAGGATGTTGGGCAACAACACAAAGGTACAATAATTCTTTTGAATACATCAGGGGAAGCTTCTTCACACCAAGGGTGGTGTATATTTGGAAAAGCTGCCAGACAGCGTAGGTGGGCACATTAACAACATTTAAAAGGCATCTAGATAAGTACATGGATAGGAGAAGTTTACAGGGTTATGGGCCAAATGTGGGCAGATGGGACTAGCTCGCCGAGCAACACGGTTGGCATAGACGAGTTGGGCTGAAGGGCCTGTTTCCATGCTGTATGACTCTATGACCCTACAGCAGTGGAGCATTCACTGCGTGAGTGGAAACCCATCAGTAGCAGACATTTGAGTGCCAGACTGAAAGGGAACACAACAACAACCCTGATACAGTGCTATGTCCCAAAAAGTGACAATGATGAAGAAGCAAAGGACAACATCTGCCTCACATTCCAGGTGAAGTTAGAGACAATATCATAGCCTAACCGACCTTATCACAAGAGACATGAATGTCAAGGTTAGGAAAAACAACACAAACGATGAAAGAGCGGTGGGAAGCATTACTGTGACATTGTGAATGAATGCAATGTGGGCCTGTCCTGGGCCCAGCACATAGATGCAATCATAAGGAAAGCACACCAGTGTCTTTACGTTCTTAGGAGGTTAAGGAGGTTCAGCTTGTCACCAAACACTCTAACAAACTTCCACAGATGTACTATTGAAAGTATCCTGACCGGTTGCATCATGGTCTGGTATGGCAATTCGAATGTGCAGAAATGTAAGAAGCCACTGAGAGCAGTGGACTCTGCCCAATACACCCACCCACCCACTATTGGTAATATCTACAGGAGCCGCTGCCTCAAGAAGGCAACATCCATCACCAAAGATCCCCACCATCTTCGGGCAGGAGGTACAGAAGCCTGAAGTACAACACCACTAGGTTCAAGAACAGCTTCTTCCCTTCAACCATTCAGTTCCTGAACCAACCAGCAAAACCTGAATCAATACAGTTTAGCTATGACCACTTTGATCACCTTGCACTAAAATGGACTGTTTTTTTTGTCCTAA
This sequence comes from Pristis pectinata, assembly GCF_009764475.1. Taxonomy (NCBI): domain Eukaryota; kingdom Metazoa; phylum Chordata; class Chondrichthyes; order Rhinopristiformes; family Pristidae; genus Pristis; species Pristis pectinata. The sequence goes on from NC_067419.1 coordinate 29,152,821, forward strand.
TTGTGTTCTTCCTTGTAATGTGTACAGTTTATGTTTACGTTTTTCTTGTGACTGTGCCTGTGATGCTGCTGCAAGTAAGTTTTTCATTGCAAACTCGACTTCAACTGTGAAAATAAAGAGAGATTTGTTGATCTCGGTATTATGATCAATCTAATCATCAGCAGAATATTATTTCAACATCATAATAGTTGCAAAGTTTCACGGTGTTCTCCAAATGGCAGAGATAAGAACCAGATTGATCTGACTGAAAGGCCTTGATAGAGTGGACGTGGAGAGGATATTTCCATTAGTAGGAGAGTCTAGGATCTGAGAGCACAGCCTCAGAATAAAGGGAGGAGGAATTTCTTCAGCCAGAGGGTAGTGAATCTGTGGAATTTGTTGCCACAGAGGGTGGTGGAGGTGAAGTCATTAGGTATATTTAAGGCAGAAATTAATAGGTTCTTGATTGGTAAAAGGGTTAAGGGGAGAAAGCTGGAGAATGGGGTTGAAAAAAAGTCAGCCATGATTGAATGGTGGAGCAGACTCAATGGGTCAAGTGTCTGATTCTGCTCCCATATCTTATGGCCTATGATGAATAACAAATGTTAACACTCATTGAGAAATGTAAACATGAGAAGGGGACCAGATGCCAGCAGCCACCATCACCGTCTTCTTCATAGCCTCCATCGAGCTAAAACTGCCAAGTGTGGGTCTACTAAGCAAGAGACATAAACATTATGATGATGACAAGCAGAATTCCCCTGAAATATAGAAAGCCTTTGTTCTTCATTTGAAGAGTAGGTTTCAGGCACTTGCAGCCCATGATGAATGGAAGGGAACACACATGAAGAGATCAATAAGAAGTGAGACAAAGTGGCAACAATCTATAAACAGAGCAGAATTTAGGCTACTGGCAGGTGAAAGGGAAAGGCATGAATTACATCCAGTACATAAGATAGCCTGTAGAAAAGGTTTCCAGACACAAAATCCGAGAGGTTAAAGGACAAATATCAGCAGCAGTGCAGCAAGGCACATTGAAAAGTCAAAGAACATAATGTTTTAAAACCTGGCAACATAAGCAGAAGATGCAGCTGCTGGTGAACAAGGAAAATCATTTTATGTGCTGAGCAAGAAAAAATTAAAATGCAGTAAAATTTATTACAAAAATTAAAACAAAATAATTAATAGAAGTGTGGTGGACATAAAACAAAATGACTTATCAACAGAAAATGATAGAAATCAACAAATATTTTCTTCAGAGCCAAATGAGGTGATCTACTAATCAGTTAAAAGAAAAATAAATATACAGAATACTTCAAAGAAATGCTGAACAGAGAACCACCTAAACAGGAACCAAATATTTAGGAGGCAGAAGACCACACAGGAGGCAATTAGGCCCATTGTGTCAATGCCGGCCCTCCCACCAATCCCACTCCCCCACATTTTCCTGTAACTTATTCTCTCACATGTCCAGCAACTCCCCCAATTCTCTTGCCATGCCCCCCTTTTACAGTGGAGGTAATTTACAGTAACCAATTAACTTGCCAACCAGCATGTCTTTGGGACGTGGGAAGAATCTGGAGCATCTAGGGGTGGGTGGGTAGGTGGGGGCGGGGGACGGGAATCCATAGTGAGAACATGCTATCTCCACTTATCCAATACCAGAGATCAAGATTTAACCCTGGTTGCTAGAGCTATGAGGTGCTGGTACCATCTGCTGCACCACTGTGCTATCCTTTCAGCACAGCTATCCCAACACAGGATGCAGACATCCCAACTCAGCCAAGCAATCAAATGTTTAACAATTGGGAAAACTCCTGTCAAGGACAACTTGAATACACAATTATTCATGGCATATCCCGAGTTGGCAGCATTTATCCTGGCCCTTCTATTCATATCAATGTGGGAAAGGGAAAAGTGCCAGTTGAGTAGACCAATAGAATTATCATGCAGCTACCTGAGAAAAGTGGAGCCAATGACTTAAATAACTGGCATAAATTCAGCTTTATTTGTGCCAATAAAGGCATTGTGTAAGATCAAGATCAGAAAAGAGCAAGGCATTTTTCAGAAAGACCAATGGATGCGTAGAACAGAACTTTACAAAAAACAGTACAACAAAATGGCAACAACAACTATGCATTAACTTCAGAAGGCATCAGATGGACAACTTTGATGATCTTGACTGTAATTGATTTCACTCTCCTATCATATACCTAACACCATATACAGGAAAAAAAAATCTCAATGCCATAAGCCAGCAAATCAAATTGAAAATTAACCTCAATTGAACAGTATCATGACACTTAGCATATTTCACCATCATCTGTGCAGATAGAGGATCATCTTCACATCAATGAAGAAACAGTCACAAACTTGGGCATCACCACTAACCAGGAGCTGAAATTAAATCATCAAAGTTGCTCAATTTCAACACTATTCTATAGAGCAGAGTGGTGGAATTACAGAGTATGACATCTCCAAATGGTGTTTATTTCATACAGCTTGCTTCAGAAAAATCCTCTGTATCTTTGGACGGGGTGCAATCACACATCAAGACCTACTTGCACAGTTCAGCCTTCAAGGTCTGAGCACCATGGTTACCATGAGGTGCTGGAGATGGATCAGCTATGTTGCTGGGAAGCTAATTTCAGTACTAGAACAGTAATAAGACAGACACCCAAAGGTGGGTGAAATCAAGGCTACTGAAAATATCAGATGCATAATGGGTAGAGTAAGTAAAAAGCCTATAAATTATTTAGCAGCTAAAAATCATTTAGTGCTCCCTGCGTGGCTTGTACCTGTATTGTGCAATGTCACTGGTAATAATATACAATAGCTGAAGAGGGCTAAAACATTGTGTGCAATAGAATACTTGCATAAAATAGCACAGAAACTTTTCCTCTATTAGCTCTGCCATGGCAAAGTAAGTAAGTGAAATCGAGAAGGCAATGAATCGTTGGAGGGTGGATGTGGAGCGTGGTAGGAAAGTTTGGGCCTAAAACCTGAGCTGTCAAAGGATGAAGCAGCATTGTGGGTTGGGACAGCATCAGGGAAAAGGATATCAGGGGCACAGAGCTGCAGTGGGAAGAAAGTTATAAATATACTATCTGGTTTTGTGGGTGTGTGTGTGGGGGGGGGGAGACATGGGGGTAGGAGGGTGGTGTTGGTTAGTGAGAGGTTGGCTGGGCAATAGGTAAGAAGCCCAAGCAACATCAGCTGTAGGGTGCATGTGAGCTGGTGAGTTCCATAGGTATGATCATGGGAGCAAACATCAACCGAAATTCTTAAAGAAGTCTATATATGATAAGTGCCTCAGTCTTTCTGGCACAGACCAATAATAGCATGCCTTAATGAATAGCTCAACTCTCCAGTTCAGTCCTGGTACAGATTGAATGGATCACACCATTCATGATGCTTAAATGAATTTTGCAAAAACTACATTAAGGTATCACTGTAAATGTCTGGCTGTCTTCATCCTTTTATGTGTTACATGTATGAAGAAACTGACCAAATTTGGGGAAGTGGGCATATTTAGCAATTGGGTTTCATACTGCCACAGCAGATAATGCAACTGCCTCACGGTTCCCATGACCAGGGTTCAATTCTGACCTCCTGTGTTGTGTGGAGTTCTTCCTATGACATGGGTTCCCCCGAATACTCCAGCTTCCTCCCATATCTCGAATGATACGTATGCTGCTTGGCAGGTTAATTGGTACATACGTTTGCCTGAGTGCAGTCGTTTAGTAGCAGAATTAAAGGGGAGTTGATGGGTATGTGAGAGAGAACAGATGTAGGGAAATAAGTGCAGGGAAGGGATCGGTGGGATTGCTCTGAGGACCAACGTATACCCAGTGGAACCAAAAGCCTCCTTTCGTCTCTTGAGGAAACAGGATATCAAATTTCTTCACATTATATTTGGCCAAGGTAATATTTCACAGCTGGGTCTTGAAAGGCTAGTTTGATGTGAAGTGGCAAGTTTTGCTTTGTCTTTTCTGTGCTAAACCTTGAACAGACTAAGGCCTTGGGTTTTTGCCATAATTCAGTTCAATATCTTTGCATATCATTATTTTAATTGCATTGTGCCATCATTCAATAATATAAATGTAAACTCTTTTGATAAAGTAAATAGTAAAACTATTTAGTGCTGAAGAGGGTGTAGAGGAGATTCACTAAGATGTTGCCTGGAATGGAGCATTTCAGTTGTAAGAAGAGACTGGGTCTGTATTCCCTGGAGCAGAGGAGGTTAAAAGGAGACATGAGGTATATTATGAGGGACATAGACATGATAGACTGCAGGAAACTTATCCCCATATCAGAGGTAGATAAGACAGAGGACACAGACTTAGGGTAAGGGATAAGAGATTTAGAGGGGATCTGAGGGGGACCTTTTTGCCCAGAGACTGACGTGTATCTGGAATACATTGCCTCAGAGTGTAGTGGAAGCATAGTTACTGACAGCATTTATTAAGTGTCTAGATGAGCACTAGAATCTCCTAGGCACAGAAGGCTATAGGCCAAGTGCTGGAAGATGGATGGGTACCCATAGGATGGCATGGATATGTTGGGCCAAATGGTCCATTTCCTTTCTCCATGACTCTTTGGCTCTATTTTTACATTATGTTTATTAAGTAGGTACTATTTTTCATTATAAAGCTCGTGTTTCTAGGTGTGTTTTCACTTTTCAAATGCCTAAAGTATCTAGGTTTTGCAAAACATCAAGATGTCTTGGCTTTTGTGAAGATATTTTAGATAACACACTGTGTCATAATGGCATATTTTAAAAACGGAACTATTATCATTTATGGTATTTATACAAACTGACAGTGTCAATTACCAGGCAAGTTTAAAAGCAAATCTATCAATAAAGAACAACTAACATGACAAGCTGAGAATTAAAAAAATTAGAAGCTTCTTAATAAGCTTCTAAACTAAAAATCAAAGGAGGATTGCGATAACATTTCAAAGCATTGAATGGTTAAGTGAACATGGACATTTTGCCTTTGCTAAGCACTATGTTGCTTATTAATTAAATATTCATTACTGCACTGAATGAAAACCCTAACCTGATTTTTTTTAGATGCAAAACTTGAGCCTACTTGCATAAAAGTGAAATGTGACAAATCTTATCAGTATTTGCTGGTGCAGTAACAATTTCATATTTGCCATCAGCATTGGCATGAGGTGATTTCAATTAGAGTGGGGCTTGCACCGAATGAAAGAGATTAAGGGAAGGCCAAACTAACACTCTGCAGATTTGAGATCATATGTTGTGTTTGACATCATCAAACATTGGTGAGGACCATGAAGGTATGGTCAAGGGAGATGGAGAGCATTTACAGGACCGCTTTGAATCAGTGGACTGAACCATATTCAGGGATTCACCTTTGGATCTGAATGAATATGCCACGGCCGTCATCTGCTTCATCAAGACCTGTGTGGATAAGCGTGTGCTGTTGAGAACATACCGAGTTTTCCCAAACCAGAGGGCTAGATCTGTGGCGTTCAAGACCGGCGATCCAGAACCCTACAAGAAGTCCAGGTATGACCTACAGAAGACCATCGTGAGAGTGAAAAGGCAATTCTGTGTGAAGATCGGATGCACGACAGCTGCAGCAGGGTTTGCATGCCATCACTTCTTATAAGGCGACACCCATCAGCATAAATGGCAGTGATACTTCACTCCTCAAAGAGCTCGATGCCTTTTATGCATGCTTTGAAAGGGAGAATTGCACTTCACCTGTGTGAATCACCACAGCATCTGGCAACCTGTGATCTCTGTCTCAGAGGCCGACATCAGAAGATGGTGAACCCTCGCAAGGCATGAGGCCCCGACAATGTACCTGGCAGGGTACTGAAAATCTGTGCCGACCAACTGGCTGGGGTGTTCAGGGACATCTTCAGCCTCTCACTGCTGTGGTCTGAGGTTCCCACCTGCTTCAAAAGGGCATCAATCATACCGGTGCCCAAGAAGAACAGGGTGAACTGCCTCAATGACTTTCACCCGGTAGCACCCACATCTACTGTGAAGTGCTTTGAGAGGTTGGTCATGGCTAGAATTAACTCCTGCCTGAGCAAGGACCTGGACCCGCTGCAATTTGCCTACCGCCACAACAGGTCTACAAGCAGATGCAATCTCACTGGCTCTCCACTCGGCTTTGGAGCACCTAAACAAAAGCAAAGCATGCATCAGGCTGCTGTTTATCGATTACAGCCCAGCATTCAACACCATTATCCCCTCAGTACTGATTAACAAGCTTCAAAAACTTGGGCCTCTGTACCTCCCTCTGCAACTGGATCCTTGACTTCCTTATTGGGAGACCACAATCAATGCAGATCGGTAGTAACATCTCCTCCTCGCTGACAATCCATACAGGCACACCTCAAGGATGTGTGCTTAGCCCACTGCTCTACTCTCTCTACACTCATGACTGTGTGGCTAGGCACAGCTCAAATGCCATCTATAAATACATCAATGGCACCACTGTTGTTGGCAGAATCTCAGATGGCGATGAGGAGGTGTACAGGAGTGAGATAGATCAGTTGGTTGAGTGATGTAGCGACAACAACCTCACACTTAACATCAGCAAGACCAAGGAATTGATTGTAGACTTCAGGAAGGGGAAGTCGGGAGAACACACACCAATCTTCATTGAGCTGTCAGCGGTGGAAAGGGTGAGCAGCTTTAACTTCCTGGGTGTCATCATCTCAGAGAATCTATCTTGGGCTCAACACATTGATGCAATCACAAAGAAGGCACACAAGCGGCTCTGCTTCATTGGGAGTTTGAGGAGGTTTGGTATGTCACCAAAGACTCTTGCAAATTTCTACAGATGTATGGTGGAGAGCATTCTGACTGGTTGCATCACCGCCTGGTATGGAGGCTCCAATGTGCAGGATCAAAAGAGACTGCAGTGGGTTGTAGACTCAGCTAGCTCCATCACGGGCACAGCCCTCCCTGCCATTGAGGACATCTTCAAGAGGTGGTGCCTTAAGAAGGCAGCATCCATCATTAAAGACCCTCAATACCTGGGACATGCCCTCTTCACATTACTACCATTCGGGAGGAGGTACAGGAGCTTGAAACCCCACACTCAATGTTTCAGGAACAGCTTCTTCCCCTCTTCCATCAGATTTCTGAACAGTCCATGAACCCATGAACACTACCTCCTTATTCCTCTTTTGCACTACTTATTTGTTTTTGTAACCTATAGTAATTTTTACGTCTTAATGTCTTGCACTGCACTGCTGCCGCAAAACAACACATTTCACAGCTTATGTCAGTAATAATAAACCTGATTCCGATTGCCATGAGTCTGAGGCTGATCTGGCAGCAGACTGGATAATCAGGTAATGAGTGTAAATGATTGACAGTAGTATACAGTTTTGAACCCAAAAATGAGGCCTTGTTACCAAAGTGGTTGGTCTCATTTTAATATTGACATCTCCGTCAAATTTAACATCTTTAAGTAAGGTTGCAGTGTGTGCCTTTCACACTGGAGTCAGGAGTCCTGACCTTTAGGTACAGCTTCATAAAATCATTTCAATCTTAAGGGCTTTCTTTTGTGCTTTTGCTGCTCACTCTGTATTTAGTTACTTTGCAGTTCAAAGGTACACCACCACTGAGATAAGAGAGAGCAGAAATTGCAAGTATATGGAATGTTTTTTCCACACTTGCTCAACTTTAGTCTTGGGTTAATAGATTCCTAAACACTTCAGGTACAAGCTACCTTTTCTCTTTCCATTTTGCAAGACATGTTGTCATCAAACTGTGCTGTTTCCAACACAGTGACCTGCAGACAACATACAGATATCAGATAGATCTCCCTGAGGAAATGGAAATTATGACAGCATGAGGTTACCATATCAGCACATCTTTCCAAGCCATGACAGCAGCCTCCTTCTCCACTAGAGCACACAAATGACAAACTTTCATCTGAATTAAACTGACTGACAGCTGCTGGTTCCACAAGCAACAACCACCTGTTGGCCAGTCGGGCCTCAGCATATCCCAGACTTCTTCACATGCTCGGTTAACACATAAAAGCCTGAGATAAACTGAAGGTTGGATGCCTGTGCATCTGACATCCTGCTCTGCTGTTGGACTCACTGTGGAGCTCAGCAGCCAGACATCAGGTCGTGCTGGAGGGAGGGGTTGGATGCACTTCAGATCAGGCCCCACAGCCATCTGCCAGGGCTGGCTGTTGTGCAAACACCAATCCCATTCATTTGGATTTGGTCACAGTCCCTTTGGAGAAATACAAGTACAGGTAAGTGTTTTAGTTATTTCATGCTTTATTTTCATGTTTTTAATTATTTTCTAGCGTTTCAGGGTATTTTCATTGAATTTATTTTTTTAAAGAATATTTTTGAAATAAAATGATACACCTGTTTGAATGGTTTTTAACTGAATCTATCAGAAATATTTGCAAACAATTTATAAGCTTTCATTAGGTAATAGATTTTCACAAGCCATCATCCATGACACCCAACTGGGCATCAGAGCTCTTCACATCACTGGATTAAATCAGCAACAGAAGAAATTTGTGCTCATTCACTTATTATATAACTTCTAAACAAATATCTTAATAATAAGATCATAAGACATAGGACCAGAATTTAGGCCAAGCAGAAGTTGATTGGTCATTTATTGAATTTTATTGGTCATTAATCCAGGATGCAGCCAGGTTGGCTTCATTTGCGACACTTGGTTGAAGATAATGAACATTGGGCAGCTATCCTGTCGAAGTACAGAGCTGTCCCTGATGGCTGTCGTTCTAAAAACTCCATAATATGGAAGGAACATTTTTTTGTAGTGCTTTCACTTCAAAATCAACCTTCATCAGAAGTGCACTGTCCAGCTCCAGGACAATGAAATAGCATAGGCAGAAGGCAATGATAATGGGCAGTGGTTTAACTAATCCCTCAGAGTGGGTGAAAGTTTGTATCTTATGTCAAGATTGATGAGAGAAGCACTTGCAAAATGCTTATCCTTTTACTCCTTAAATGAGGAAACATCCAATGGTGCATTTGAAGGGTGTTTCTCAGTGAAGAGCTCTTGCTGTGGTATTTGTGTTATTCTCAGAGATCAATCTTCAGCCATAAAGAGTACCGGCCCTGTGGTGTAACCTCTGTGGTTAGAGCTCCCATTTCTCAACATCAAAAGGAGCATTATCACTCAAACGTTTTCATGGGGACATTGTGAACAGTCGGTCCTCTGTTTTTCCCTTAACATGAATTTAAGGCACGTGACATCCTTTCAGAGTTAATGGTTCATCAGCCAAACAAGCCATATGACAAAAAAAAACTCCTTTGTGCCTGACTTGCTAAATAAGAGTTTATGATACACTTGACATTCATGTCAGAAAAGATCACTGATGCATCTGCTATATTATTTGTCTTTCACCTTCCAATTTATTTGAAATGTAACAAAAGACTCTTGACTACCAACAATGAGAATTAAAGAGATCTTAAAGGCTGGAAATCATAGAGAGTAATGAAAGGCTTATCATAATTGTATTTTGACCAGTACAGAGAAAATTGGTATAAAGCCAAAACATTAGGATGATCTAATTTACGTAACTAGTGGTGTTATGTTGAGATAGTCCTCAGAAAACAATAGTCCACTTTTGGAGAAGATGAAAATCACGCCAAATACCAGCACTGAAATTGTAGCACAGTGGGGATTCAACTGTGCACAGATGTGGTTTAAAATTATATAATCCAACATGTAATTGGCAGGTTGCGATGGGAATAATGCCCACAAGAGTAACCATCAGATGCACAGCTTAACAAATCACGTAGTTCTATAAAATACTTCACAAGTTGCCATGGGGATACTGCCTACTGCAGTAGCCAGCAGACACATAGCCACATTAAGTAAGCAAAGTGAAGCCCAATAGTAGTTTGCATTAGTTATTAATCACTTACTCCAGTCATTAAATTTTATAAGTTGCTGACCTTTACAATGAAACATCTATCATGCAGGACCATTTACACATCGTTCAAACACATGCTTTCACCACTGAGTCATTTACTATAATCGAATGAATCTCTGGTTTTGGAAAATTGAGTGTTGTGGACCAACTGGATTTCAAAATCAAACTTGTATTAAGATTTAAGCTCATTTAATTATAGAACTCCATCTGACGTTCTGCTAAATGACAGAAATGGATGAATGGTGGATGTACAACAAATTGAGCAGTGTCTGAGACTTGCGGTACAGATGACATGATGTGGCATTTGATGATGCTTTCATTGACCTTGACCTCTCCTATGAGATTTTTTTTCTGGCATTCCAGCTAGGACCTCAAGGCTTCGCTGCCACGACTGATCTCCAGGTCCATCTCCTCCCATTGACTTCTGGGAGTTTACCTGAAGGGTTTTGCTTTGCATTTGTGGGGCCAGGAAATTAGGAATACAGAGATGCATGTCCAAGTCGTTAAAGCACCATAATATCTATCAGGGGAAAAAAGTTTTTAGGAAATTGTTTGCAAATGATGAAGCGATGCTGGGATTTATGTAGCAGGAGGACTGAGGAAGGTGTGAAGGCAAACAATGTTGCAAAGTGGCAGTTTAGTCTGTTGTGCACTCCGAGTTACCTGTGGGACCTTTGTTTGCATTTTGCAAATTGGTTTGTTTTGTCCTCGGTTCGTCCGTGAAGAAGGATTGGATTTAGGGTTCAAAGAGCCAAGCAGCACTCCTGCTTAACCTGAAAGAGAGAGGACCAGGAAGGGAATAAGAAAGCAAGGACAGAGTTCACAATTTGGGTCCCAGGATTATGGCTCAACTCTTTGCAATCTTAAACTGTTCTTAGTGTTGTGAGTCTGTCAGGACTATTTAATAATAGCAAAGATACTGCACATTAAAATAATAATTCATATTATTTACTTCTGGATTGCCCACTTGAAGGTGACTTTCTTCAAACTTTATTGGTAACAAGGAGAGAGTGAAATTCATTAGCCCTGAAAATGGATGTTACAGTCATGAAACACAATTAACTTATGCCCATTGATTATAGAATAGGCAGTACACCAACTTCATGCTTCAAGCTCAAGTCAATAATTTCAGCACCAGGTGTGCTGAAATCATTATCTGAATGCATTAGCAGTGGATCAGTATAGCTGAAGCCAGCCTTCACCTTTTAAAGCAAAGCTGCCTGGTCACTTGCTGCCGGCAGTCCTCAAAAAATAAAGTCCGACCTGGTTAACAGATGAACACCAGAACATGATAGAGAGTGGGCTGCAGGGCTTTCAGACTCTGCCGTAGAGGTTAAGTGGTTTGGGGATACAAACCACGTACAGGCAGATGGGATTAGTTTAAATTGGCCTCATGGTCGGCACAGACATTGTGGGCTGAAGGTCCTGTTCCTATGGGTACTATTCTATGTTCTAGAGAAAAAGCAGGGTAGGACAATTGTTGAATAGCAGCATGGGATGAGGTGATCCTCCGAGCAAACTCCTGGGAAACAGCAATAGCTGACAGCCCTAGAGGTCAGTAGCAGCAATGAAGCCACAAGTTTGTGGATACAGTGCCAGAAGAAATTCACTGACCTCGAGGTCAATGAATACATCAATAAATGCCAAATTATACCAGTGGTGCCACCGGCCTCAGACATTGCTCACTTCACAACACGCCCACCACCATTCACCTATCCCTGTCATATAGGACTCAACATTCATATGGTGTACTCCTTCCCGAGCACTGCTACAAGCCTCATGCCCACTTCTCACAGTTTGCCACCACAGCCAGCAATTTAACAGCAAACAAAGCATTCAAGGAGATTGCATGATACTCACTGATGCACTTCCCTTGTTCTTGGCAAACAAGATGGCACAAAGCATGAAGTAGCATCTTCTATGCAGAAGGGACAGGTTACCTGCACATCCCAACTCACCACCCCACAGAAGACAATGGCAGCCATTATTTGGAGAGCTGTTGCAGAGGTCTTCTCACTTCCTCATGATCCTCGTGTTCGTTGATTTTCGGTTCATGTCTTTCAGTTGCTTGCCATTAGGCTTGTGGAAAGGCCTCATCCCCTCATGATGGTGTGTAATGATACAAGCTGTGCCAAGTACTTCAGACTTCAGCAGTACAAGCATGTTTTACCAAAAAAATTTTCCTTGGCACAATGGTCTTCACTGCAGTCTGTGCTTTCTATGTATGTGAGTTGTACACTAGAATCATTATAAGGTAGCCCTCATTGAGCTAGTGGTTATCCCTTGGTTTGGCATAGAGGCTTAAATTCAGATGGCACAGCAGACTGTACAGTGGAAGGCATCATGACTGAGGCTGGATACTGGGAACGGACCCCTGCATGATGCTTTTTCAATTGCAACATAACCAGCTGGATGTGGAAGGAATGGAATCCCTTGAGGATGCATGGTTGACATGAGGTGTGGCAACATTGTGTGTGCTGTCAATGGCACCATCCCACCAAATATGGGTAGGGAATCCATAGTCCTACCAAGGCTCTCTGCTGCTCTTCCGTAGCAGAAGTTAGTTAGTTCTCTTTGAAGAGATGGTCTCAGTGATCCCCGTATGTGTCATACTGTGAGATGTTGTGAATATTTCCTTAATAGCTGACTTCTGATCCTTTTGATTATCCATTTATTTCTGAATGATTTCTTTCTTTGCTCTTCCTTATTTGATGTAATAAACCATGTGGTGCATCTTTAATTAGCAGTAATGATTTTACCGCCGATCAAAGATGCTTCACACTGCTGCAGAGATAAATGTAATTATAGAACACATGCTGACTTGTAGCTCACAACTTCACAGCAGCATTCTGTGAATTACTTTGCAGCACCTCACTACTCACTGTTACTTTTTCTATTAATCACAAAGAATGAATTGAAGCTTACTTTCAATATGAGAATGTCAGCTGCCCAAGACATATCTGTTGAACTGAGAAATGACATTGGAGACAGAAGTACTAAACTCTCCTTGGATCTCCATTCTGATAAGAGCACCACATTTCTTATGGTCACATTACTGGTTTCATTACAGTTTGGAACTTTGCAGCATGATAGAAAGTTATTAAAGCATTGAGTCTACATGGCTCTCCAAAAGAGGCCTGATCTCATCTCTGCAATTTCATCATACCTTTTGAAACTTTTCTTCTGCAAACTGCGGTGTGTATAAATGTGAGAGATATGTATACACATACACACTGAAATTGGGGAGAGTGGAATAAACAAGATGCCTGTGTTTTAGCCATTCTCTATCACAAATATATAGGCATGTGCATTTTAAACTAGTATGGATTGTACTTCTGTCACTTAAAGCATCTTTTCAGGGTAATCAGGCAGAAAATCATCATATGGTACATATAGCACAATATAAAAAAAATTAACTGTAACAAAAATTCTGAATGTTCCCTGCACTGATTCTACATCTGATGATCCAACATCAGGAAACTTTGGATGAAGGTCTGTCAAGAGGAAATTTGTCTAATTCATTTAAGCACTTCTGCTGGAAAAATAAATGGACTTATGAACTGACCCAAGTAATACTTGCTTGTTTATGGAATTATTTTTATTTGAAAAAGGCAGTACAACGTTGTTAATCTTGTGAGTGAATTTTACATTTTTCTTCATAACCCTAAATAAAACCATTTACATCGGGAGAAGGGCCAATTAACTATCAGATTATGCTAATACTTGTCCATTTTAAATACATCAAATGGATTTTAATAAAATTGTTCTGGGCTAGTATGACCAAATAACTAAATATATATTTCCTTTGTATTTTCCATTGTAAATATGCTACTGGATAATTTCAACATGAAAACAAAGTGCTCAAAAATTACTGACCTATTGTTAAATATTCTTCTTCTTTGCCATAGCATACCAGCAATGAAGACTCAATGTGCAAAATTATTGTGGTGACCCTTTAGAACAAAAGAAATGAGAACAACCATCCTTTCTGATAGGTAAAAGCCAAGTATTGATATATCAGTTTGAGTTTGTCGAGTTCTATCCTACTATCACTTACATATTCAAATTAGTAATGATAAATAATTGTCAGTTAATTAGACAGTTTAACATACACATTTATTTTCATCCTATAGGGATGAGATCTGCAATTAACAATTCTCTCTCACATGCCCTTGATGTCACATCCAAAGGAATTCCCAATTTACTTTTAATTCCCTCACAGGATGTAGGCATAGTTGGCAAGATCATAAGCTAATATCCATCATTGATAGCCCCTGAGAAAGTGGTGATGAACCACCTTCTTGAACCTCTGTGGTCAGTGCAGTGAAAGTAATTCCACAGTACTTTTTAGGAGCAATATACTAGGATTTTGACCTGGTCACAATGAAGGAGTCGTAATATATTTCCAAGTCAAGGTGATGCGCCACTCAGAGGGGAACTTTGAGGTAGTGGCATTCCCTACATTTGCACTCTGGTGATAGAAACATCTGGCTTGAGAGGTGCTATTGAAGGAGACTTCCAGTAGTTTATTTTGTAGATGTCGTATATTGCAGCTACTGTGTCAATGCATGGACAATGTCCATTAAGCAAATTATTTCTTCGTAGATAGCGTCTGGGGCCTATTGAGTGTTGCAGCAATACATATCAGTGTTGGTAGCAACTGTTCCATCCTATGTTGTGCCTCATAGATAGTGGAAAGACACTAGGTAGTCAAAAGGTGAGGTTTGCTCTTCAATTATCTCCCAACCCCTACAACTTGTTGCAATATCTGCACTCCACCAACTCTCCTCTCTCTGATCATCCCTGAACTTTATTGTTCTGACATTAGTAACTATGCCGTTGGCCAGCATGGACCTAATTTAGCGCACAACTAAAAACGTTCCTGTCTGACCAAGTGTTTGCTCATCAGCCAGAATGGGCCAGATCCATTCTCACTGCCAGGACTCAGGGCTGGACGTGAATCAGAGCTGTAATGTGAAGTAGGCTCCCAGCAATGGTTTGGCCTTACTGAAGCCTTCCACTTGCAATGCTCTGACTGCAGTCAAAAGCTTTGAATAGTTTTAAATGTCTCTGTTAAAATAATTAACAAAAAAGATAAAAATATTCAAAAGCTAAAATTAATTAACCACCTTAAAACACCAATCAATGATTAAATACAATAAAATAAAATGAAATTCATAACATAAATATTTACCTTTTTCCACAGAGTAGGCAACCTAATTCAAATGAATGGCGTTGCTGTTTATTCACCAATCAGCCCTGGTGTGAATGAGGGGATGTCCTACGACAGCAGGTGGGTATTCTCTTGCTGGACTCATTAGCGAGTCTGGCAGCAGATATAATGGCATCTGATCTCCAGCTCGTATCGGACCACCTTTAGCCAAACTTGCAAAAAAGTCCAGTGTGACCTGAGCCACAAGTCATTGACAGCGAGCTGTTCCTATATAATCACAGCCCATCACTCATCTCAATTCAGCCTGTTATCTCCTTGTTGTCAATTGTTACTTGATAATGTTCCTGTGAAGAACGTTGGATATTTTCTTATGGTAAAGGTGTCACCAACTTCTAGATTATTTTTATCACTGATAAATTAAAGTCTACTTCTGTAAACTTCTTTTGATACCATTGTGACTTCTTTTCTTTTTACATCTTAAGGCTATTGGTAATCTCTTCCTAGTGTATTAAAGATATATATTTTTTTGAATGAGAAAGACTTCCCATAACTTAATTAAAAATAAAACACACAAAATGTTCATTTTGCAGCTTGAACAAATTGATACTTTGCTTTCAATGTGGAGCGTTTCTTATCACTGATGCTGGCGTTTTCTTCGTACTTCACACTTGCCAGTATGTTACCTTCCATCAGGTAATGAATTTACATCAGTACAGAGTGTAGGTGATGCCCTTTTCAGGATGTGAAGAACCCTTTCTAAGTGAGGGTTCCTCTACCAAGTCTTTATTGTGCAGTCAAATATTTCTCTGCTGAAAATCTTACATTGAAAACTTTATCTAATCCAAAAATAGTAGGAAATGGAAAAATACTACAATGGGAGGAAAAGAATCAGGCAAAGTAAAATAAGAAGAATCTTGGAAAACGATAAGGGTTAACAATTTTTAAATCGAATGTGGCTTCTTTGACACATATGTTTTGCTCCTGTCTTCTTTTGGAAAAATATTGGAAAGATATTTTTAACATTATTTAAAACGTATTGAAGACTGATTTACAACCTCACCCTATCATTGCAATTTTTGGATTACCAAGGATAGATTCTGGCCATTTATCTGCTTCCGCTAACCGTATGATTGCTTTTGTTACATTAATGGCCAAACGATCCATCTTGCTTAAATGGAAGGATCCAATACCCCCTACTACTTTTCGATGGTTCTCTCAAACTATATCATGTTTAAACTTGGAAAAAATTAGGATTGGTACTGTCGTTGATCCTTCGCTTAAATTTGAAGATATTTGGAGTCCATTTATTCAATATTTTCACATGATGTAGATCCCCTTCCAATAACTTTCCAACTTACAGGAACGGAGTTGACGACATAATATTGCTCTGTTTCTACTGAGAAATTTTAGCCCAGTTTTTTTTTGCAATTTTTCTGTTTAGTTTAGTTTATATTGTTTATAATTTTTCTTATTGATTTGGGTTTTTTTCTTTTTTTAAATTTATATAATAAATCTTTTTCTTTCCTTTCTTTTATATTATATTCATTTACTAAGAGATCATTGGATCTACAGATGTTTTTATATTTTATTGTTCTTTATGATTACCTATGCCATGATTGTTATCCTGATCTCTTTGTATTACATGTATAAATATCGATGCTATATATCAATCTGTATTAATTTGAAAACTAATAAAAAGATTGAAAAAGAAAAGAAAATGATAAGGATACCAGAAGTAATTGCAGAAATAATGAGATCTATCTGACACTTAATAAACTCCAAGCATGTTTGTTTTCTTAGCAAAGGTCATTCAGAACACAGCAGGAATAAATTTTGGCCAGTCATTTAAGAATGTCCATTTACCCACTGAACTCTCAGTAAATAGTTGAAACCTTATTCACTGATATCAACTTTGCCAAAATGAGAATTCTAGATAATCCAACAATTAAACTGAGAAATAATCAGAAAACAATGACCAAAAGTAAGACTACTCAAGGATTTACCAATGAAACTAAGATTAATTGCAGGTCATATGTAAAAAGCTTCCACTTAATACATCATTAAAAGTAAACATTATATTTTGAGGGACTTTTAGTCCCAGTAGTAAATTTGAGACATCTGGGGCTCTCTGAGGTATATTTAGGGTGGAGTTGGGTGAAGGTTCAGTGCCATGGGGGAGTGCTGGAGGTGAGTCTGGGACATTTTTCTGCAGCATTTTATTTCACGAACCTCATTATCACTTGTGACATGATTGCCCTGCAGTGGAACTGGTCCAACCTGTTGTAATCCCAGTTCAAGTAATTAAAGAGCCAATACAAAATTGCGATTTGTGGAGCTGAAAGCAAGAGTGAAAGGTTCTTGGTAATAAATTCAGGATGACCACTGCTTCAATGAAATTTCCTTAGCTGTACAGCTAGGGACAGTGAGGAGTCAGCAGAAATGTACCTCTGCAGCAATGAGTGGAAGAAACCTGCTGGTAATGCAAAGAAATGTTCCTTTGGAAATTGTCCAGAAAACCAACAGCAGAAGTCACACTCCTGGATTCAGGTTGGGAACACTTTAATGACCCAAGCTGTTTGGGAGGATGAAAATAGTTGCACACTCCTGTCGTGCACCTTGCTCTGATTCACTTGATGCCTTGACAAGCCTTTTCCATCACAACATTCTTCATCATTCGTCCTTCATCATGTCTTCACAGGACTGACACAGGGTTTCAACCCGACATGTTGACAGTCAGTTTCCCCACACACACTGAAGTCCACCAGCAGATTGGGTGTTGCCGAAAGCAATAGGTATTGAAGTACCTTTGGAAGTATAATCACTGTAATGTAAGAAACACAGCAGCCAATTCATGCTCAGCAAGTTCCTTCAAAGAGAAACATTATAAATTCCAGGTTTTCTCTGTGTAATGATTTTAACAGAGGAATAAATATTGGCTGGATTCAGCCTATATTTTAAACATCAAATTCAGGAAACAGGAGTATAACACAAAACCTTGCAACTCAGATGAAAGAGTGCTAGCAACGTAGGCTGGAGAAGATGGTGGAGAGACATTGCAGATTTCTAAGGTGAATGTGTGTTTTGTCACAAATTAATCAAGCTTCCATCTCCACATGCCATTTCACTGTCTATCTCTAGCATTCCTTACCCACCATAACTCAATATATTTTATACCAGAGGTTAGCTTTGGGTGTGAATATCTATTTATTCATAATTAGAACTGGCTAATAATCCCGATGTGGCCAAACTAGAGTTTGCTTGCAAAAAGTAGTTGCCTTTCTTCCATTGAACAAACAGCTACTTGTCATAATTAAGCAGATTGTAATCATAGGAAAGGATAGTAGAACAGTAAGAATATGCAAGCCTGATACATTCTTTACATCATAAATATTAAAACCTTTCCAGAAAGCATGCCTCCTTTTTCAAAGGCTTTGGAGAAAATCCATTCTTCATTCATAATTTGTTGACTGATTAATGAGTACCTGCTGCATTATGGAAGTATGATTGGCCAAATATCCCTTTGAAGATTGTCAGCAGTTGCTTATCAATGTTCTGTATAAATGTTAGCAGACTATGTTGAATAATAACAACATAATGCAATGCTGTTTATTCCCAGGGACCTTGTTTCCATTCAGTATTATAGCCCAAAGCTCTGTCTTTCTCTCTGGAAATTCAAAGTGCATTGTTCAGACAGTGTGACTAACTGGAATGATATCACCATAAATAAATATAAATCTATGTATCACAAACATTGCACTATTATAGAAGCACTATAAACACTCCCAGAACTTCCATAATTTTGCTGTCATGAGAAAAATTTATGGAGTGAACCTTAATACTGAACCTTTATCAATTAACAACATGTTAAAATGCTATTTGAAACAGTCACTATATGCCCACGAATTAGTCTCATTTAATCCATCAGCAGAAAGTGGTAGAAATTGTCAGCAAGTCAGGAATTATCTATGGAGAAAGAAACAGAGTTAATGTTTCATATGACCTTCCATCAGAATTAATAATGAAAGGTCATTGAACTAAAACATCAGCTTTGTTTCTCTCTCCATTGACGCTGCCTGTCTTTCCTGTGGATAGAAAAAGTTTAGAGGGACATGGGCAAAACACGAGCAAATGGGACTAGCTTAGATGGGAATCTTGGTCAGCATGGATCAGTTGGGCCGAAGGGACATTTCCATGCTGTATGACTCTATGACTTGCTGACAATTTCCATCATTTTCTCAGATTTCCAGTGTCTCCAGTGTTTTTTTGCTCATTTAATCTAATGTCCCTTCACAACAATCCATACTAATAACACGATGAAAAAGATTCACAAGTCGGTGTTTTAAGGTTAGAAAATGAAAGAACAGGTCCTCTAGGAAATGGCTACCCAGGTAGTCTGATGAAGGACAATGAAATATGTAATGTTCCTAACTGCAAACCAAAGCAGGAAGGTTAAAAAACCATTCATGAGCAGCTGGAGCACCACACACAAAATGCTGGAGGAACTCAGCAGGTCAGGCAGCATCTATAAACAGCCGATGTTTCAGGCCGAAACCATTCAACAAGACTGGAAAGAAAGAGGGCAGAAGCCAGAATAAAAGAGTGGGGGGAGGGGGAGGAGGGAAAGGTAGGTAGGTGGTGGGGGGGGAGTGGGAACGATGTGAGAAGTGGGGAGGTGATAGGTGGAAGAGGCAAATAAGGTGGAATCTAATGGGAGAGGACAGTAGCCCATGGAATAAAGGGAAGGAGGTGCGGAACCAGAGGGAGGGAGGTGTGGGTGAAGGGCAGGGGAGGGGAAAGAGGAGGAGTAAAGGGGTCAGAGGGGTAAAGGAAAACCAAAGGGGGGGAATGGAGGGGAAACAGGGAGTGCTTACCAGAAATTAGAGAAATCAATGCTGATGCCTTGGGAGAGCTTTCAATAAAACTATTATGATAACCAATTTATAATCTACTTAGGTAATCAGAATGGCCAAGCTAGGAGACAATGACCTGAAACATTGTAATGACAAAGGTGAATTTTCTTGTATTTACTAATTTTCAAGATCAATTTCAATGTGCTGAGTGTTAAATGGACTTGCTAGTCCTGATAGTTCATTGTGACAGGGGTCCAACAGGAGCTAAGGTACCTGAATGTTTTAAGCAGTAAGCACCTCTAAGTATATAAATCAGACACCTAATAAGTATGCAGGTTCTGCTGTGGCTTGGTCAAAGCCCCTGAACCCAAAGTTTGTATTTTCAAGCCCCACTCCAGGTTTTCTACATGAATTCCAGACTTCAGGGCAGAACTGAGGGGGTGCCACACTATCTGCTTCTGTTTCTCAGATGAGATGTTGAAATCTGCCTTCACCTGTCATTTCATGTATATGTTAAAGATTTTATGACATTGTTTGTGGAAGTGTTAGGCAAGTTCTTCCAGGGGACCTGATCAGTTGTTACTCTTCGCCCATCATCAATGTTTCACAGTAGCAACAGACAGGAGATAATTCAAGAAAATGTCCAAACAGCATATTTTTGAAATCACATGTTGAATGCTGTGCAATCCCTTCTTAGTTCATGAAAGATATTAAGATAAAAGACAGATTAGACAATATGATAAGTTCACTGGAAAAAATATTAGTTACGAATATTTTTGAATTCATATCAATTTAAAATAAGTGTGCATCTCCACCACTAAGTACACAAAAAAGGATTCAACAGTTTCATCAAGAAATCATATTGAATTCACAACAATTGTAGCATAGTCTTTATTTACTGAAATAATTATAAAGGAGGGAAAAAGCAATTATGTAATCCATTTGGCTTTACAAAATACCCTGAGGGACTTCATGAAGGTGTACCGTAAAATATGGTGCCAGTGCAAGGGAAAAAAACAGAAAATAAAAACAAAATTTGCAGGAAACACTGCAGGTCAACAGGAATTAGGATGAGTGACCAAAACATGGTCAAAAATTGCCTCAATTGACTCTTCAAGAAGGAAAGGAAACTTGCAAGTCGGGGACGGGTTTTGGAAGGGAATTACAGAGCAGGATGAAAGGGTAACTGAGACATGAGGCATGGATGACTGAGGAGGCTGGACTAAAAGAGCTCATTGTTGTTGGTGTAGTGCTGGAGAATATTACAAGTAGGGTGGGGGAAAGACAACAATGCATTTATACACAAAAATGAACATCTTAAATGGGAGGCATCAGGAAATCAAGAACACAAGTACAATCTCAATCCAAAATCTAGTTCGTATTGTTATTCCTTCCACTCAAAAGATCAAGTTTATTTATGATCATGTACAATAATATGTAAACATTGATAAACTTGCCATAAAATCAGCAACAAAAGTGCACTTGCCTGCTCATAAATCAATTGCAATTATAGCCCTTTATAAAGTTACTTTGTGCCTGAACCTGAGGAATTAAGGCTATTTTAGATTGACACTGAGCAATAGATATATGCTAATAAATGGATAGTTAATTCTGAAAATATTTGATAACTAAGTGTGAGAGAAAATATGTTCAAACTGGCATGCCGATTTCAAGCAAGAGTGAAGTGAAAATATGACAAGAACATTTAATCTCAAAGCATTTTGTAGAGGAACCAATTGAAAATTCAACCTGACTACTGCAATTTCCTTAATGCATTGACTAATTTCATGGCCAGCTCTAGTGATCATAAGTAAGGTATAGAACAGGCATAGAAATTAAAACTGCAACATCAAATCAGAGAAGTCAATGAATAGAAAGTCATTAAGATCATTCAGAATTCTGGTAAGGAAACTACCAGTTATTACAAATACTAATACCAAGATTTATCTATAGTTTTGACATTTTTCACAACGTGCAATTAAATTCTTTTGGGATGATTATTATTTCTGAGCTCACAGAAGTCAGTTGTGGTCAATCTCTCCCTTAGACAATGACAAATTAGACAACACCAACCACAGATCAATATCTAGTATCCAAGATTAGAAAGACTGTTAAATGGGTTATCTACAGCCAGATCTGACAGTAAATGATAGGTTGCTTCATTCAGTGCTCAAATTTATCAATCAGACCTATGAAAACAGAAGTCAACGGAATCAATATTACTCGGCTTACTAGATAACAAACTATGAAATATGGGCCAGGTGAAAAGATGGCTTGCTTCTCCTAGTGTCACGAACCAGCAACAAAAGAAACACACTGAGCATGATTTAGTGTTAAAAACTATTTTATTAATCACTACTTATGATAATACGTAAAATAAAAGTAAAAATGTTAGTATGTTAGAATTCAAAAATGTTAAACCTCGAACGTTAACCCCAAAACTAAACTCGTCGTGTGTGTGTGTGACAAAGTCCAAAACTCCCAGTTCCGGAATGGTTCTTAAAGTTCAGTTCCGCAAGCCATAAGGTGAAACATGAGCAAGGGCTTCTTCAACAACCACCGTTGTCTGAAGATAAGATGTAGGTGTAGAAAAACATAGAGAGAGTACATACGAAATCCAAATGTTCCACGATGGACCCCAAACGACACTCCAGTGTTTACTCGGTAGTGACTTCCTCACCCTGAAAAGCATCCGAACCGTGGTCGTCCACACACAAATACCTGTTTCCTTCTACAGGTCAGCAACAAAGTGAACTCCACCGGATTACTTCCAACTTCCATACATGGATTTCAGTGGCAAACACGGTTATTGTTTCTCATCCATCGATAGAGAAAACAAGCAGGCTGGTGTCTCTCTCCCTGCTCTCTCTCTCTCCTTCTTCTTCTTCTAACTTCTTCAACCACGTCATTATGTCCTTTATCTTCTATTGACGTAAGCACGCCCCACACACACATACACACACACTCTCTATCTTAAAGGGACTTTCACTGAGTCCGTAACACTAGTCCCAACAAAGCATTTGATTATACTGTGTGCCACCCACTCATAAGTTCATCCATCCTGAAAGGTAGAACTGGTTTCCTGAATTGAGTTGATGCCAGCTACCACTGAGCAAACCAATATTGCAGAGGGTGTTTCATACTTAAACTTTTAGGTGAAAAAGACCTAATGCCTGTTTCTGTCATTGGACCTGCATGGCAACAATAATGATTTGAGAACTTTCAGTTTGGAGAATCAGAGAAATATTTTAAGAGAAAAAAAATACTGAAAGGCTCACAGAAAGATGAGTGAAATTGGATTAGAGTAGTAATTTTAAAGTGTAATAGGCCGAATGTCTCTCTTCCTCTTTTGAAATTTGTGATTCTATAAATAAAGCAAAATTATTTTTCCTTCTTTAATTATGCTAATTAACCATTTTAAGTTGTTTTTCAACATCACTGAGTATGAAACAAACCAGAATATATGCAAAAAGATTTTAAAATGAGCAAACAACATTAAACATCGAAGTAAACTGAAAGCAAGAAGAGGCAATTGATCGACTAAGGTAGTATTTCATACCTTGTTGTGTTGTGATATCTTATCCAAACAATAATCCATTAACAACAAGCAATTCTATGTTCAGTATCATTGCACATGACCATTGTAATTAAGCTGGCATACAGTATCCAACCTGTAGAAGATCATCTGTCTGTAGTTAGATTCACATGCAAGTAGATATGAGTGATGCATGGCATGGTGTTAAGATTTTAAAAAATCCAGGCTGTAAATCTTTGATTCACATTTCACTTATGATCCCAGTGTCACTAATGCGAATCACAATGGTGGTCTCTGCTGTTCAGCCATTCTAACCTAGGGATAAATGATGTTTTACACCATAGTTCTAAGGTTTCTGTGGCTTTTCTGATGCACTTATATTCATGTAATCAATGGAATCTCCATTATTCAATCGTTAATGTATTCTATGACATAAATCATAACATATGACACTTAAGATTACATAAATATAAACGGTAGCGTAGCGGTTAGCACGACGCTATTACAGCGCCAGCAATCGGGGTTCGATTCCCGTCGCTGTCTGTAAGGAGTTTGTATGTTCTCCCGTGTCTGCGTGGGTTTCCTCCGGGTGCTCCGGTTTCCTCCCACATTCCAAAGACATACGGGTAGGTTAATTTGGTTTTAAAATGGGCGGCGCGGACTTGTTGGGCCGGAAGGGCCTGTTACCACGCTGTAAATAAAACTTAACTTAAATTTAATTTTAAAATTTCAAATTTAATTTAAAATTAAAATTTAAATAAATAGAAGTTTCATTGCCTAAAAGTGAACAACCTTCTCATTCAAATCCACTCACTTTCTGCAAATCTGAGGTGTACTTATGACAGTCCCCATGGGTCCACGCTATGTCTGCCTCTTTGTGGGATATGTGAAACAATCCTCGCTTTATTCGTAATCTGGCCATCTTTTTCATGTCTTTTTCGGTCTACTGATAAGCACTGCTTCCTGCAATAATACAGATTGCAAAAGCCTCATCACTTTTGCTGTCAGCTTACAGCCTAGTCTCATTTCTACATTCCTTTCTTGACTTCCCTTTCCTGACTTCTCTCTCCCAGGAAATAGATTAGCAGCTAGAATCCATGACAGACCCATAGACTCCCATGATTAACTTGAAAATACTACTTCCCGCCCTGCTTCCTATAAGGATTCCATTCTCCCAGTTTCTTTGGCTCCCTTGTATCTATTGATGACAACATGTTCTGCACCAGTGGTTCCAAGATGTCTTCCTTTATCCTTAACAGTGGCTATCCCTCCACCATGGTTCTCAAACAGGTTTGTTCCATTCCCACCCAGAACAAGGATAGACTTCCCTTGTCTTCACCTTCCAGCCCATCACTCTATGTATTTAATGAATCATCCTTTATGATGTACATCATCTTTAACAAATGTACCACCAGGTACATCTCCCCTTCCCCTTCCACATTCTAAAAAGATAATTTCTTCCTTGACTGTCTTCAATCTCCATCAACACCCATTCTCCTTCTCATGGTACCTTCCTGGGCAACCACAGGAAGTGCAGCATCTTCCCTTTTACCTTTTCCTTCCCACCCCCACCATCCAGGGACCCAACAATTCTTCCAGGCTGTTCAACTTAACTTTTTCCAATTTAGTCCACTGCATTCAGTGTTCATGCTGTGATACTCTCTGCACTGGAGAAACCCAATGCAGATTGGGTTAGCTCTTTGCAAAATATTCCTGTTCAGTCCACAAGTATAGCCATGAGTTTTCAGTTGCCTGCTACTTAAATTCTGCATTTCAGTTCCCTTTTGATCTCTCTGTCTTTGAGATCTTACTCCGTTGCAATGAAACTCAGTGTAAATTTAAACAACAGCATCTCATCTTCCAACTAGGTAGAATTCAGCCAACACTGAATTCAAGAATTTCAGATAACCAGTCTTACAAGTGTGTGTCAGAACTAGGCAGTTCTGATGAAGGATCATTATCCTGTAACATTAACTCAATTGTGATCTGATTTGCCAAGTATTTCTAGCATTTTCTTTCATTTCAGATTTTGAGCAACTGCTGTGTTTCATGTCATGAATGGCTTTTCTTTCTCTCTCTCCTGACTATCTCCCTATACTTACATCTCTTGGAGACAAACCAGCTGCAGTTAACAAGTCTTCGTTACCTCCTCTCGGCTGACACCACTACCATTGCCATTGTTCAGTACCTCTTGGTGTCCATCCTATCACAGACATTCTCTTTATTTTTTCCACCCGTCTCTTGTCCAGAGTCATAGACAGGTCCCTATGCCCACCATGTCCATGCTGACCATTAAGTACCCATCTACTCTGATCCTATTACTCTGCAATTTAAGATATATTTGTTTTCTAACCTTTTCCAGTTCAGGTGAAAATCATTGACCTGAAAAGTTAACCATGTTTCTTTCTGTCAATGCTGCCTGATCTGCTAAGTATTTTCAGTGTTTTTCTCTTTGTCTTTTTCTATTGTTTACACACCATTGCTCTGCACTCCATCATACACCTCTAAAACCATCTCTTGTTGAGGTCTATTGCTATAAAGGTTTCAGTAAAATGGTTTAATTCCTTAGGCTTTGCGTGAAACATTTCAGTAAGAGACCAGTCAAGTTGCAGATTGGAGGTATAGAGTCATTTAGTTATACAGCACAGAAACAGGCCCTTCATCCCAAGTCATTCATGCCAACCAAAGTTTCTTCCATATGCCAGCATTTGACCCATATCCCTCTAAACCTTTCCTATCCATCTAACTGTCCAAATGTCTTTTCAACGTTGTAATTCTACCCCCCTCTATCACTTCCTCTGGCAGCTCGTTCCATACACCCACCACCTTCTGTGTGATAAACTTGCCCCTCAGGTCCCCTTTAAATTTTTCCCCTCTCACTTTAAACCTATGCCCTGTAGTGAACTTTAGTGGATTATTAATGGATATTAGGAAACAATTATCCAAGTTTGAGAAATGTGCATCTGGAATCAATTGACACCCCAGTCTATTCAGGGAAGCATTGATGCTACACTCTTGTGTTAAAGGATCACATATTAACACGCACACCTGTCCATTCTGCCAATAATTGTTTTAGTTTAGCAGAAGAGTTTCTCATTGGCAATAACCTGGATTTCCTTCCAATAACTGTGAAAGAAAATAATGTACTACACATCTGGGTGGTTGTTCCACTACTGACTACTTTACGCCCCTCCCCACCATCCCTAATGAGGTTGAATTTCACCTCTTTTATGTGAGCAAATCATTTTTTGTGATTGGGTCTGGTATGAAAGTACAGTGCTTGATGTGGCTGATGCTATTCTTTATTTGAGGTAGTGCAGGTAAGTAATAGAAATCCACAAATTAAGAAAAAATAAATAATCTATTTTAAACTTAAGCCATATTATCAAAGATAACCATAAACCAGGTCATGGTATGGATCATAGGCATGGGAATGGTTCTTTTTGGGAATGGCTGTCATATTAACTGCAGGTTTTATATTTACATTTAACTTTGAACTTGACCAACTTTGGCTCAGATAGCAGCACTTTTGCTTCTGATCAGAAGGTTTGGGGATCAAGTCCCACTCCAGAATCTTGTGAATTTGGGATGAGGCTTGGAAAAGTGGCAGCGGATTGTGTGGCTGATGCACACTGCGGCCACAATGTATTGGTGCTGAAGGGTGTGAATGTAAAGAGAGGAGATACGGCAACTATCAATTGGGTTGTTTTGTCTTAAATCATGTTACATTATCTGAATGTGGTTGGAGCTCCATCCATCCTTGTAACTGAAAGAGTATTTCATAGTCATAGATCATATATAGTTATAGAGTTAACAATCATTCCCTCTTTTATCATCACAATGGAGGGAAGGTCATTAATAGAGTACCTACGGATGATAGGAGATGATGATAGAAAAAGATATTTGGCATGCTGTCTTCATCAGCTATGGCATAGCATAGAATACAAAAGTTGGGATGTTTTATTGCAACTTTACAAAACACTTGTGAGACCACACTGGGAATATTGTGTGCAGCTCTGGTCACCGCACAATAGGAAGGATGTGATTGAACTGGAGAGAGTGCAGAAGAGACTCATTGGGATGTTGCCTGGATTGGAGGACTTCAGTTATGGGGAGAGATTGGATAGGCTGGGCTTGTTTTCCCTGGAGCGAAGGAGGTTGAGGAATGACCTGATAAAAGCAGACATTATTATGAGGGGCATAGATAGGGTTTCTCCCCATGGTAGTGGTATCAAAAACAAGATGGCATAGATTTAAGGTGAGAGGTAGGTGATTTAAAGGGGATCTTAGGGGTATTTTGTTTTTACACCAGTGGTTGATATCTGGAATGTGATGCCAGAGGAGGTGATGGAATCAGATACAATTAATATGTTTAAGAGGCACTTATACAGACTTTTAAATAGGCAGTGCACTGAAGGATACTGTCCTAATGTGGGCAAATGGGATTAGTGTACATGGGCCAAAAGGCCAGCATAGATGTGGTGAGCCAAACTGCCCATTTCTGTGCTGTACAACTCTATAATCCACCAATAAATTTTAAAGACTGCAGTGACACATCCAATATAACCTGGCAAGCAAGAAGTAAAGGCAGACATTATTTTGGGATGCTAAAAAGAGCTGGAAGATTCTTCTGAGCAGTCATAAGGAATATTTGGGTTCCTATGATCCCAAGTATCCCCTCCCCTTTCCACATTGCAAAGCTTTCTTAACTCTGACCCTAAATTCTGCCCAGGTAATATTTGCTGGTGAACTGTGTCCAGATTTATTTGGAAGGAAGTCCTGTTGCGACTACATTAATGCAACCTGGCTATTAAAATAAAAGAAACCAGTCACAGCACAACTCTTATTTTCTGTCTGCTAGCTGAGCACTAGGGAGTTAAAATTTATTCCTTTAGTTTCCCTTTGTCATATTTCATCAGTGACTGGAGTTTCTAATATTAATGCTAAAAATGTTCCAAGTTGTTTGGAAGAAAATCCTCCAGTATGAACATCAGTAGAATGAGTAACTATATACATTTTCAATGCCCCAAAAGACAACTAATGAAAGCATTCAAAGATGAATTAAGTGGATGAGGAGTACATGATAGCTATTCCATCAATACACTTGCAACAGAAACTCGACATGTTTCATGTCCATAAAACTCAAGGAACTATCTTTTCAGTAAATAGGTCCATGTAGAAATATTACAGTGCTGAATGATTTTTAAGTTATTCCACAAGCATTACACTCAAGTTTAATTAGTTGTCTTAATACACTTTCATACCAGGAATGATCTGTTGACCTATAACATTGCCTTCTACTGGTATAATTGTATCCAAAGCTGTTAAAGAATGAAGGACCATTGCCCAGTTATCCATTTTCTTCTTCAGTTTCCAGCAATTTATCCAAAATAGCCTTTTTTTTCCTCCCTGACAGCTTCATGGGCAATTACTTATTTGGGACACCAGCACTGACGTCATAAATTCATTAGTGGATGTGGATATGCACACTGCACTTCTGTTGCCATGACAAAGGCTGAATGTTTTTAATGTATTTGCTATAATTCAGGAATATTTACAGTATTATAGATCTTAAAACCTTTTTAAAAAACAAGTTAAACAAGGCACACTTGTGTTGCATTTGTTCTAGTCTCTTCGAGAATCTTTAAATACCACCTACAATAGAGATGACAGAGTCTCACTGTATAATATTTTCTTAATGAAAGGGACATTGGTATTGAAAGACCAGAGAATTGGCACAAGAATTCCTGCCATAATGTTTATTTAGTAATAGTTTGAGACTTACCCTAAGGAGGCATCAGCTTGTTTCTGTGCCAACTATGACAAAATGTTTTGGGCTTATTATCTGTGAAGTATTTTACCAACCAACAGCTAGCTAGCTCCCTCCTTCTCTGTCTCCCCTCCTTCTTATTTTATGCAGACACCTGGAGTGATCCATCTGAACAAATTATTCATATGCTAAAAAATACAACCAATACAGCCATTATTAAAATGAATAATATAATTAGAATGAAACATATTTGCATTACCGTAAAGATAACCATTTCCTTGGTGAAATTTAAAAGATAATAATGAGTGTCTGGATGTTTATTAACAGAACTCTTTATATTTTTGTTTAATTTCATACAAAAAGCTATTGAAACTAATGCATCTATAAACCAAATAGATAAAACAGCAAGTTGCAGCAGTCATAAGATCTAATTATTACTTAACAATATTTAGATGACAAAGTGCCACGTCTTCAGGAATATTTATTGTTTCAACAATGTTCATGGTGTTGAAGTCAGACATCTGGAAAGAAAATGCTCTAAGCTTTACTGTATCTTAAAAGATCAATTTTTACACTTATGAGTTATCATAATCTAAGTAGGGGCAATAAATGGTTTTATCACTTACAGGTATACGAGAGCCTTATTTTATTATATATTTTCTTATTTATTTAAATTTTACAAATGGAGAAAAGTATAGATTTTTGCAATCCTGTAAGAGTTATGGTACTGCTTCCAGAAAATGAATTATTTTGGGTGAACTAAGTCATTGATGACTGTGAATTAGACAATATACTGGTTCTGCATGATTGCCTTTGAATCACTGATAAATATTACAATTGATATTCATGAGAAAGACTAATGTCAAAATAGATCATTACTGCAGTAGATTCTTTATTTTTGATTATTTCTTCTCATTTCAGACTTCCGACCAATCGATCCAACAATAAATCTCTGAATTTTGCACTTCAATATCCTTTGTCCAAAAGTCCACAACTACAAGCTACTGCTTTGCCTTACCACCAAATCCAGTCTCGTGCCAAATGTGCTTCACTTAGCATAATTTCAACCTTTCAATGTCTGAATGCTGATCAAGAAGTCTAGGGCAGGCACTGCCTTGCTGCTACCTTGTATTTTGACTAGGGCTTAAACTTTGAAAACTCCAAAGTTTTGGAGGTGGAAAATCCCAAACGTAACAATAAAGGTCCCAGATCTGATGTTTGTATTTGGTACATCAAAGAAAAGGCATAGAACATAGAACAGTACAGCACGGTATTGGCTCTTCAGCCCACGATGTTGTCCCAAACTATACAAACACCTCCTCCATGATCAATCTAACCCTTCCTCCTGCAAATTCCATAACCCTCCATTTTTCTCACTTCCATGTGCCTATCTAAGAGCCTTTTATATGTCCCTATTGTATCAGACTCTACAACCACCCCCAGCAGTGAATTTCAGGCACCCACCACTCTCTGTATAAAAAAACCTACCTCTGACATCTCCCCTGAACGTTCCTCCTCTGACCTTAAAAGGATGTTCTCTGGTATGGCCATTGTTACCCTGGGGAAAAGTGCTGGCTGTCCACTCTATCCCCTCATAATCTTATACACCTCTATCAAGTTGCCTCTCATTCTGTGTCACTCCAAAGAAAAAGCCCTAGCTCGCTCAACCTTTCCTCATAAGACGTGTTCTCTAATCCAGGCAGTATCCTGGTAAATTTCCTCTGTGCCCTCTCTAAAGCTTCCACATCCTTTCTATAATGAGGTGACTAGAAGTGTGGTCTAACCAGAGTTTTATAGAGCTGTAACACTACCTCACGGCTCTTGAACTCAATCCCTGACTAATGAAGGCCAGCACACCATACGCCTTCTTAACAACCCTATCAACTTGCGCGACAACTTTGAGGAATCTATGGACTTGGATCCCAAGATCCCTCTGTTCCTGCACACTGCTCAGAATCCTGCCATTAACTCTGCCTTCATATTTGTTCTTCCAAAGTGTATCACTTGACACTTTTCCGGATTGAACTCCATCTGCCATTTCTCCGCCCAACTCTGCATCCTGTCTATATCCCGTCATAACCTACGACAACCTTCTACACCATCCACAACCCCTCCAACCTTCATATCATCCACAAACTTACTAACCCATCCCTCCACTTCCTCATCCAAGTCACTTATAAAAATCACAAAGAGTAGGGGTCCCAGAACAGATCACTGTGGAACACCACTAGTCACCGACCTGCAGGCAGAATACTCTCCATCTTCTACCACCCTGTGCCTGTGGGCAAGCCGATTCCAAATCCACGCAGCCAAGTCTCCATGGATCCCATGCCTCATGATTTTCTGGATGAGCCTACCAAGGGGAACCTTGTCAAACACTTTAGTAAAGTCCATATACACCACATCCACCCCTCTACCTTATCTATTTGTTTTGTCACTTTCTCAAAAAACTCAAATAGGCTCATGAGGAACAACCTGCCCCTCACAAAGCCATGCTGATTATCCCCAATAAGACTATGTTTCTCCAAATGCTCGTAAATCCTGTCCCTAAGAATACTCTCCAATAGCTTGTCCACCACTGATGCAAGACACACTGGTCTACAATTCCCAGGATTATCCCCATTACCTTTCTTGAACATTAGCCATCCTCCAATTCTCTGGTACCACTCCTGTGGCCAGGGAGGATGCAAATATCATTGTCGACGTCCCAGCAATCTCTTCCCTCGCCTCCCGTAGTAACCTGGGATATACAGTATATTCCGCCCAGTCCCGGGGACTTATCTACCCTAAAGTTTTTCAGAAGCTCCAACACTACCTCTTTCTTAACCTCAACATACTCCAGCACATTAGTCTGTTCTACACTGATCTCACATTCATCAAGCTCCCTCTCCCTAGTGAAAACTGAAGCAAAGTATTCATTAAGGACCTCCCCTACCTCCTCCACCTCCAGGCACATTTCCTCCTTTATCCCTGAGCGGTTCTACCCTCACTCTGGTCATCCTCCTGTTCCTCACATACAGTATGTGTAGAACACCTTGGGGTTTTCCTTAATCCTACTGGCCAAGGCCTTCTCATGTCCCCTTCTAGCTCTCCTAAGTCCCTTCTTAAGCTCCTTCCTGTCTACCTTATAATTCTCAAGAGCCTTGCCTGATTTTTGCTTCCTAAACCTTAAGTATGCTTCCTTCTTCCTCTTGACTAAATATTTCACCTCTCGGCAACCATGGTTCCTTTACCCTGTCATCCTTTCCCTGTCTCAGTGGGACAAACCTGTCCAGAATCCCATGCAAGTGTTCCCTAAACAGCCTCCACATTTCTTCTGTGCATTTCGCTGAGAACATCTGTTCCCAATTTACACTCCCAAGATCCTGCCTAATACTGTCATAATTAGCCCTCCCCCAATTAAAAACTTTCCCATATCGTCTGCTCCTATCCCTGTCCATGGCTATGTGAAAGGTCAGGGAGTTGTGGTCACCATCTCCGAAATGCTCGCCCACCGAGAGGCCTGTCACCTGACCAGGTTCATTGCCTAGTACTAGATCCAGTATGGCTTCTCTAGTCAGCCTGTCCACATACTGTGTCAAGAATCCTTACTGGACACTCCTAATAACTTCTGCCCCATCTAAACCTTCTGCACTAAGAAGGTGCCAATCAATATTCGGGAAGTTGATGTCTCCCATGACAACAACCCTTTAATTTTGCACCATTCCAAAATCTGCCTACTTATCTGCTCCTCAGTGTCCTGTTGGCTATTGGGAGGGGCCTGTAGAATACTCCCAATAGAGTGATCATTCCCTTCCTGTTTCTAACTTCCACCCACACTGACTCAGTAGACCGTTCCTCTATGATGTCCTCCCTTTCTGCAGCTGTGACACTATCTCTGATTAGCAATACCACTCCCCCACCCCCTCTTTTACCTCCTTCCCTGTCCCTTTTGAAACATCTAAGCCCTGGAACATCAAGCAGCCAATCCTGCCCTTGTGACAGCCAAGTCTCTGTAATGGCCACAACATCATAGTTCCACATACTGATCCATGCTCCAAGTTCATCACCCTTAATATTTCTCGCATTAAAGTAAAGATATTTCAACCCATCCAACTGACTGTGTTTACGACCTATCACAGTCTCTCTGCGTAATGTATCTACCTTTACACCAAATGCTCCATCTTCTGACCTAACACTCTGGTTCCCATCCCCCTGCCAACCTAGTTTAAACCTT
This sequence comes from Pristis pectinata, assembly GCF_009764475.1. Classification (NCBI taxonomy): domain Eukaryota; kingdom Metazoa; phylum Chordata; class Chondrichthyes; order Rhinopristiformes; family Pristidae; genus Pristis; species Pristis pectinata. Next base: position 29,186,279 of record NC_067419.1, read on the forward strand.
CCCCAACAGCTCTAGAAAACCTGCCCTCTCGAGTTCAGGTGTAACCTGTCCCTTCTGTACAAATTATACCTTCCCCAGGAGAGCCCAGTGATCCACAAATCTGAAACCCGCCTTCTGCACCAACACTTCAGCCATGCCTTCATCTGCCATATCTTCCTATTCTTACCTTCACTGGCGTGTGGCACAGGCAGAAATCCAGAGATTACCATCCTTGAGGTCCTGCTTTTCAGCTTCCATCCTAACTCCCTATGTTCCCTCTTCAGGACCTCATCCCTTTTCCTATCTATGTTGTTGGTACCAATGTGTACCACGACTTCTGGCTGTTCTCTCTCCCTCTTAAGAATGGACTTAACCCGAGATGTCTCTGACCCTGGCACCTGGGAGGCAACATACCATCCGGGAGTCTCATTCTCATACACAGAACCTAATATCTGTTCCCCTAACCAATGAATCCCCTATCACTACCGCAGTCCTCTTCTCCCCCCTTCCCTTCTGTGCCACAGAGTCAGACTCAGTGCCAGAGACCTGGCCGCTGTGGCTTTCCCCTGGTAGGTCATTCCCCCCTAACAGCATCCAAAATGATGTACTTGTTATTAAGGAGAACGGCCACAGGGCTTCCCTGCACCCCTGCACTGACTGCCTATTCCCTTCTCCCCCCACCCCCAACAGTCACCCAGCTACCTGCATCCTGCAACCTAGGTGGAATAAAATTGCTTCCCAGGAGGTTCAACCCTCCTGGCAGTTTTAAAGTGTAGCTTCACACTAGAGAGGGGACTAATGGGTGATTTAACAGCATTAATGCAGCAAACGTATGGGAGTTGCATCCTGAAGGATAACAGGCTTCTCATTGTTTTTCAGTGCTAAGACGCCATTCAGGGTTGGACGCACATGGATCCTTTTATAAATTTGTTCAGCCAAGTGCATTTATGCTGACTTACTTGTTTCTATATTAATAATGTAAGATAGTCTATACATTATGGCCTTCAGTTTCCTGCACACGAAGCCATCAGCAGGACCGCAGGTGATCATATATGACCATGTGTAGCTTTTACATTAATCCATTAAATGATACCAACATATACCTTGATATCAAAATGTGGCCTGTTTGTGATTAAGCCTACTGAATCTAGAATACCTTTGCTTCCTTTTGCTAGCAGCTGACACAATCCTTTTATGTTAATGCTTTTCACTTCACATGCACTGCTTAACCCCGGACAGGCAAATATCTGGATGATCCCAACATGATAGCTCTGCAAATGTCTTCAAAACTTGCAGAATGCTTTTCCTATTATAGTCATACCACTAGTAACTGCAATTATTGACTCCACTACTAGCTGTAAGTCATAATTCATAAAGGTATAATTCTTCCATTTAGAAGTGTTATGGACAATCATAAAACTAGCTTACTTATTACATTATTATTATGTTATGTTATATCTAATATATGATTTCTCTGTTCTGAGTTGAGCTGAATACAAGTGTACTAAACAGTCCTATGCCAGCCTGTTGGCTTGTTGAAAGCAAAAGAATGAATCATGTTAGCTGGAGTTTTAACTTATGTCTGGAGTCATCTGCATTCAATCATTGAGACTCCAAAAAGTCATAGACTCGCTGCTGAATGCGCAAGCCCAAGACTTACCAACAGATGGTGCAGCCTTTTCAGGCTCCAGTGGTGGACCCCTGTTTAGCTGGAATTCCCCAGGGTTAAGCTGGGAAATCGTCACTCAAAGGCCAGGTCAAACTATGATCCCAACCCCAATTATTTCAATGGAATTTCAAGGGCTGCAGATTAGGAAGAAAGAAGAAATTGAATACATTATTTTATAAATTATTTTGCTTTGATCTGATGCTTTTAATTATTTTTGTGTTTTATGTGTTGATTAACTTTTTAATTATAATTTTAAAATAATTTACTTCAATTTTAATAGATTTTAAATGTCTCCAAATATCAATAACATTCAAAAATTGTTGAAGTCCTTGATAACTTTGATACTTTGCCTTCTTTCAAAGTCTGTCAGGAGTAGCAGCTTCGTACAGTGCCACCCAAGGTCAAGTTACCACTGAGACCTTGTTACCGTACTGAATAGAACAGAAGGCCTACGAGATCAGCTCTCTGCATTTGGGTCAGTTAAGTATGGATGGGTTGTGATTCTGGGTGGTATCCTGTGTCCAGCTTAATTCAGACCATTACTCATTTTCTTTTCATTCAAATTTTGGAATCATACATTATTAATGGAAAATATAACTTTAAATTTCAAAGCCAGAGTTCAAGTAAAGGTTGATTAGTACAAAAAGCAACATCTAATGAATTGCCATCGTGCTATACCATATATTTCATGGGCTACTGTTCATTCTCTGTTCAGTATAGGATTCTTTTACTTTCAAGTGCACTGCTATACATAATAATTTGGTTTTCCAGATCTATGTCTGCACTGCATTATGTGTCACTTGCAAGGAATTTACAGTCACTAAAGTAGTTTAATGAATAAAGACTTTTGTGCATGTCCCCATCCTTCTAAGAGCAGTGTTACTTAAAAAGCCACAATAATTTACTACCCAGACTCTAACATTCTCAAATATACAGTATGATGTATCCTCAACCCACTTTGGCTTTGTTATTGTGGTATTATTGCACATGAAATAACAATGGTGAAATAATCCAACAAACTAAAATCCAGTTTTTCTAGATTTCATTGCAAAGGCATAAATATGACGCTTGATCCACCTGAAAATTACATACACATCGTACACATCAATTTGTTGTGAATATACATCGATATTAAAGAATTCCCAAGTGACAACGTTGAATGGATATTTAAACAGCAGACTTTATAGGAGACTCTTGACTTCTCTAATAAAGCGACATAAACTATATATATATATAATAAAGGGCTTTGAAGCATTAATTTTGCATTGAATGCATGTAGAGTGAATATTAATAATGAGTAATTAAAATGAAATCGAAAAACACTCAGAGGGTGCACAGGAGATTTTCCAGTATGCTACGTGAGATGGAGCATTTCAGTTATGAGCAGACACTGGAAAGGCTAGGGCTGTTTTCCAGGGAACAGAGGAGGTTAAGAGTTATATAAAATTATGAGGGGTATAGAGAAGGTAGATAAAACTAGAGGACATAGATTTAGGGTAAGGGGTAAGAACTTTAGAGGGGATTGAAGCGGACCTTTTGCACCCAGTAAGTGGTGAGTACCTGGAATACATTGCCTGAGAGAGTAGTGGCAGCAGAATCACTGGCAGCATTTAAGAAGTGTCTAGATGAGCAGTAGAATCGCTTAGGCATAGAAGGCTATGTACCAAGTTCTAGAAGATGGAATTAACACTGATAGGTGACCACTGGTTGGCACAGACATGGTGGGCTAAATGGCGTGTTTCCATGCAGCTTGACTCTATGATTTTGTCTATTTTACTTATAAGTCTGTATTACTAGTAATATTATTATCGTACCATCTGTAAGGAAGACCCGACTACCATCAACTGTTCTGATGTTTGTAAATATTAGCGTCTCTTTCGAGAGTCTGGTGTAGGGCACGTGAATGACGTGAGCTGCCTGGTGTAGCTGACTGGGTGTAACCGGGACCTCATTACTGGGGACATTGACCTGGGAGAGGACACTGACATTGGTTAGATTATCCTTCCAGTGAATTTGAAAGATTTTGCAGAGGCAGCATTGATGATCTTGTCCAGTGACTTGAGATACCTGCTGAGGGTGGGCCAGGTCTCAGGAGAGCAGGTAATGGATGTACCACAATAAAAGCAGCTTCCTTTGATCTACAGGGGAATGTTGCCACTGACTGAGGGAGTAGTGAAATTGATGTGAAGAGGCAGGGTAGGAGAATGCTCCCAAGCACAGGCTGGTGAAGAACAGTATTCTCAGTAGGCATGTGCCTTGTGCATGAGGGCCACAGAGATCTTCCAGGGCTACAGCCAGGTACTCCAGGCAACAGGTTGATAAGAAGGTCTCAGCGAATTCCTGTACTTTGGGATGATAAGTACCTAATATCTTTTATGCCTGCTCCTCTGAGATGAAGGTGAAGTTGAGGATAGAAATTGGTGACCCCCATAACACAGCACTGAGCAGCAATAGACCGGTATGATCCCAACACTGGGAAACCGTGAATAACTTTGAGTCTAATATACATGGGCAATTCAGTCAGGGCCCAAGTGAGATTATACTTGAAATTGCAGGAGGTCTGAGATGTTAGTGAACACAAAGTATGCACTTTAGTGTTGGCCCCTAAGTTGCACCACTTCAGGGAAATGGAGTCATTTAAAAGCTGGTTGTTTGATGAGTAAGAAAGAACTGTAACCTTTCAGACCAGTGAGGTTCAATTTTGCATGCTGCACTACTATGATATTACATACAGAAATTTTACACTGGAGGAAAAGTGCTAGGGAGAAGGAAATAAAGACATTTCTCAACGGGCACTAAGGTACTCAAAAATGCATGCAAAATTTCTGTACTCCATAACTTCCTTTTCAACTGCTTGTTGTTTTGGTGTTGTATGAACAACTGTCTATGTTGCAATAGTGATTAAAGCCCAATCCAGATCATTACAAAATGTGAAAACCCAAAAAAGAAAATCCTGAACACACAGTGGATCAGTCAACATTTGAAAACAGAAAGAAATAATTTTAAAGGATTGGGTTTAGACACTTGTATCTTTAGATGAATATTAACATTTTGTGGGCATGATTCTGACACAAACCCGGTGTATCAAGCTACTTACCATTTATTATCATTGGATTGAATTATTGATCCAAGGATAACATTCTGATACGAAGCATAAAATGTTTCCCAACTAGCCAGTTTAAAATGCTGAGCACAGAGAATATAATCAATACGCTATCACATTTCACCAAGGGACCACAAAATAGTTAGACGTATAACCACTTTGTGTGCAGTCAGTAAAATTGTTAATTGTTTTCTGTTGTTTTGTTTAGATTAAATCAGTCAATGAATAATTAAAGGGAGAGTAGTATAAAAGCATAGAACTTGCTATTTTGCAGCCATTTATGAAAAATTGATCCAAACATAATCCCAATACAGACTAAAATTGTATTTTTGGTAAAAGAAACAGTAAAATATTTTGACCTCTTGTTGATTATAGGCTAAAAATACACAAGACTAAGAATCAGATTCAGAAACGTGGAATTAGATATGACATGCCACATAATAACAAGTGCATGCATCATGAATGACAATGAAAATATGGTGTGCACTGCACTATTATGGTGTTTATAGGTAAGGGAGAGATTTGCCTTGCATGATACCTGGTTTCACTGCAATGTGAGGATTGAGTTTATTGCAGAGGTTACATTATTAAAATGTGAAAAGTGAAAGAAAGAAATTAAGAGAAAGAATACTTTAGAAGATAGAAGATCCACAGATAATGTGAAGTGTTTGTCAAATTTTATTGTTAAGTAAGTAAAATAATCAAATGATTTTGGCATTAATTTTTCAAGGGCAGTGTTGTCCTGGACCTAGGCCGCTGCCTGTATTCACTACCTCGGGTATGCATCCACTTGCACATTTTTTGCATACAGTGGGCAAAGCACACTGAGCGTTGGCACACTAGGGAAGCACACAAGGAGGACCAAAACCCAGACTTCAAGGAGCAATGTATCCTAAAGCCTGAGCCACAGAACAACCTGACAGCCTTTTCTAACTTGCCAACCTAACTCTGACAACTAATGCCAACCGTCAAAGGCTGTAAAAGTATTTACATGTCTGTGGAAGTCAGAAACATTTAAAAACAATTCAAGTCAATTTAAATACTTTTAAAGATTAAATAATTAATAATTTAATCACAAGCATTAAAAGACTAACAAATAGTTAAAGCTATTAAAATGAGGTAAAATAAGTAAAGCACATTCCAGCAATTACCTTTTTCCACAGGGTTAGAATTGGGGTTGATGTTTATATAATAGCCCTTCCCAATGCAAAGCTGAAGGGAGGATGCAAAGTACATCCATACCCTTGCCTCAAAGAGTCACTGCTCTGTTACAGGGTTTAGTGGTGAATCTGGAGGTGGAGCGAATGGTTAGGTGGGAGAGCATCTTGAACTTCCACATTTGACCATATGCACGGATGTCCAGAAGTCTCTCAGACAGCAGTCCCTTCAGAGCTATCAGCTGTTGAGCAGCCTGATTTGGTCGAATGAATAAAAATTATCATGAAGTTAATTTTGCAACCCATGCTCTGAATTAGTAAAAATGAGTTCAATTAGGCATTTTTAAATAATCATCATCATCATTATTCAATGATAGCAGAGAGAAGTAATGTGTTGGAACATTATGTTATTAGTAGACTAAAAGCAAATAAAAACAGATGCTGGAAATCTGAATTAAAAACAGAAAATGCTAGAAACAGCAGTTCGGGCAGCATTTGTGGAGAGAGAAAAAGAGTTCATATCTGAGCACAATGACCCTTCATCAGAATCAGAAAAATGAGAAAATAAGTTCCCTGTCACAGACATTTCCTTTGTTCTCTCCACCCATCTCCATTCACTGTAACCTGCAACACACCTGTTTTCTCTCTTTTCCAGTTCTGATGAAAGGTCATTGACTTTATAGGTTAACTCTTACTCTCTGTACAAATGCTGCCTGATCTGCTGAGTATATCCAGCATTTCCTGTACTTATGAAATTGAAAAAATGTTAACTACTAGTTTCAGATCACTTGCAAAAGTACTTTTGCGTTACTCTGAATCAACAATCCGCTTTGTAAGTGCCATTAAAATGAATCGCAATTTGGTTAGCAGGTATGACCAGCAAGGCAAAGAATTAACCTCAAAATAGTTTCCAAAGTCATTTATTGCTGAGTTTATATCACTGATAAAGTAATTGGTCAAATATTTGGTTTCTGATGCTGTTTATAACAGTACTTAATGAAGAAGCTTGTAAGAGTCAACTTAATGCTGCAGTAGTGAATAGCCTGTCCAATGTAAGGCAACAACCAATGCAAATTAATATTTTCTCTTTTATTTTGTACTGACTTAGTATAATGACAAAAATGTCAGACTGCAAATCACTATAATTAATAAAGGCTAGAATTTTATGGCAGAATGCATTGCTAAATGTTCCCTTCTTAAAAGGCATGCAAGTTGCACAGTTCACTTTAATTATGAAAAAAATACTTTCTCAAGCCTTTTCATTAAGATCATTTTGATTACTAAGATTTCTTTTAACATGTTCTGATCTTAACAGATGACATTGCATTCATTCTGAATGATCACTTCAATTCTTAAATTAACATTTGACCAATTTAAAATCATCTTATCAAGTTTGGCCATTTAGACTGTAAAGACTGCTAATTTAATATTTTAATAATGGGATATTTGTAGTTTGCAATACTTTCTTCAATAATATCAAAAGAAAATGCTGGTGCCACTGTGGAGAGAGAAATATTTTATGCTGATGTTCTGGCAATAGTAAAACATCAGATGAAACAGATTTTTAAGCATACAGAGGTAGAGAAAGCAGGAGGTGAAGAAAGAAGGAAAAAGAGGATTTGTGATAAGGCGCAGGGCAGGAGTGTTTAAATGACAAAAGGAATGCTGGTGCAAAGCAAAAGATTGGGATAAAATGGCAAATAAAAATCAAAGGATGGGTCTAGAGGAGCTGTAAATGAAAACTCCAGATCATGACCCATACCTGCTAAGTGCAAAATTGAGAGCAGTGGTTATGATCTGAAATTGTGGAATGCAGTCTTGAGTCTGAAAGATGTAAAGTGTCTTATCAAAATAATAATAAAAATTCTATCCCTTAGTGAAATTATTTTTTTGGTGCTAGCTGTTAAAATTGTATCAAGATCTTAACCACTGAATTGGAACTGATTAACAACGTTCCATTAGCAAACTCCTGTACTTTTACTCTGGGTTCTCTCTGCTTATGATCTGGCTACACTCAGGGGGCTGGGCACAGGGAGTGAGATCAGGCAGGGTGCAACGTTTAATCTGACTACTTGGGCAAAATGTAGCCGAGCAAGGCCCATGTATGGCATGGACTTCGTGCATTCTTGCTGGAGGAGTGAGCCCTGCTTTAATATTACTTAAAGAAGATCAAAGTTTGCACAAGTCATTACCAAAGAGTCTAAGGCATCCATCTTCTTCCAGGTTTGGGTTTCTTTAAGTATTTTCCATAATAATTACTTCCATTACTGGCACATCATTTTCTGACTTACAAGTTGCAGATGATGTAAACATACACTTCTTACCTATCACGTTACTTCTCACCATAACCCTATAATCAATTTTTTTTCTTTCGTAAAAGCAAGAACATTCACCTGACCTAGTGGTAGTGCTTCAGGAGCAAAAGAATGATTCGGGAAGCATTCCTTTGCTTGATCGGAAGCTTCCAACCACCAGCTAGAAACCTGACAGAGAATGCACTGTAGAAGTTAGTTTAGATCTGGAATCAGCAGGTGGAGAATCACCAGGGATATGGCCAGCAGCCTGGTCAGGAGGAAAGGGAAGTCCAAGTGCGAAGTATTTTGCTCTGAATGAGGACTTCAATAGGTCAAAAGAACAATCAAGGCTGATGGACAGTCCATTGAAATGCCTGCCCAACCAAGCAAAGACCATACATGCAATGTCAAGGGACATTGGCTGTCCAGCTCCAAGCTTCCACTGTGCTTTGTGCAGAGTTGAGTTTATGCTATTCTATTTATCCTGAAATACTGGCTAGCTTGATTTCAATTTTTGAGGATGCCCCCCCCCCAACCCCCTTTATTGGATCTGATTTCCACCACAAAAGCAGAAGCCATTCAACTTCTCAGTGCTACAGATTTCTGCCACCATGGGTCTGGCTAACAAGTGTTCTAATGGGCTTACTTTGAAGATGTCAAGGCACAGGTAGCAAGGATTGCTTTGTTGCAACTCTGGAAATGGGTTTTGGCTTAATCAGCTGCAAGGCACCTCAGACATCTATTACCCATGCCAAGTAGGTAAAGCACAAAGGAGAGCTCTCCAGACATTGGTGCTCAAGTTGCCCTCCAAAGCCACCCGCAGCCTCATCCACCGCAAGTAAGCAACTTTCCCACTAACCTTTCTGCAGCCACTGTAGGAGCACTACATAGGAACAACAAAGGCTCACAGAAGACAAGTGCTGAGGGAAAGCATAAAAAAGATTAGTGGATGATTGCTTCTGTCATGCTTGGATTATTTAACATGCTTTTGAACAATTATCTGGTGTTGGCTTTCAAGCATTTGTTTACACTGTGTGTTCAAATGGATGCTGGAATGATCAGCAACAGAAGGACACTGAATGGGAACAGTAATGGAATGGGGTTTTGAGATGTATTCACTAAAATTAGTCTGATCAATTGTATGTGAATATACAGTCTGTCCAACAAGGGACACAAAATTGTTTTCTCCTGTCCTTTTTCTTCATTTTTTTTCTTTTTAATCTCCTCTCTCACTTCTCCTCCTACTATTCCACAACTGGCTTCCCAGATGTTGATTAGGAGTGAAACTGCACGATTGCCAGGTTATGCAGCGCACAATAGATTGCAAAGGCATTTTCCAAATGGTCGAGGGAGGGAAAATATTGTTCACAGAATCACAGAGTAGGTACCAATATGGCCCATCAAGTCCATGCGAATGAAGGGGAGGCACAAGATTCTGTAGATGCTGGAATCTGGAGCACAAAACAAAATGCTGGAGGAACCCAACAGGTCAGGCAGCATCCATGGAGGGAAATGGACAGTTGACGCTTTGGGTCGTGACCCTTCATCTGGATTGAGAGAGAGACAAAATCAGCTAACCCCACTCCCCTACCCTCTCTCATTCAAATTGTTTCCTTTCAAGTTCCCATTTGAATATAATGACGGCATCTGCCCCCACTTCTCCCCGATCATTCTAACCACCAACTGTATAAAATGTTGCTCCTCATATCAATTTTGTTCCTTTTGCCAGCAACCTCATTCTACCTCCACCAGTTCTTGAGCCTTTAGCGAACTGGCCTAGAAATGGGATAACCTAGCTGCTGATTTTTCAGTGTTGTGTGGTCCAATTTCAATACTGCAGTAGACTGGTCTGGAGATCAGTTCCAGGTGAAATCACACCAATTACAAAATTGGACCAGGCATTTCCAGGTTAGAGTTTCTGACTTTTTCCAACCACAGGCACATACCAAAGGGCTTCATCAGTGGCATAAAGCCCATTTCTGCCCATTCCAAAATAAATTGCAGATGAAATCTCTGCATTCCATTGTTGAACAGTCCCAATGAAACTAGGAGTATGTCAGCTATTTTGTTTCTTTTTTGCTTTTTAAAGGGACATTCTGCTGTTGGGAAGCCTAATTGTGTAGCTTCTCAGTTAACTGCAGACTGCTCAGACACATTCCAAGTCCAGAGGGTGTATTACAACTAATGGTGAGCACTTCTTCAAGCACTTAGCTGCTGAGATATTCATTCCTTGAGGGCCTCAGCAACTGATACTCTGGCAGCTTTCCATCAGTGGACAGCAGGGACCTCAGGACAGGACACATGCCAATCTGTGAAATGCCAATTCCCAGAGTCTCCAGAAGCACCAAGTCCTGTGAGACCTCTCTGATGGAGGATGTATTCACAGGCTTATGTTTTCCTAATTCTGTGATTAGACCTGGGGCTGTGCTCTCATACATGGACTATTCTCTCCCTGGAGGTCAAAGTCATGTTTACTCTCAACTGCCTTGCCACCAGATCTTTCCAGCTGGCCACAGCAGAACTCCACTTTATCTTTCAATGTGATGGTCACCACAGCATCAGAGAAGACACCTGGGCTTTACATTTACAATGAAATGATTTCATCTAGTTTGATTTCAGTGAAGAACAGATTGTAGCTCATCGGCAATGCCAGCTTCACACAAGTGCAGGCAGCCATTGACTGCCTACACTTGTGTCCAAACAGCTCCTGTAGAACAACCCAGGCATTTTCATGAAAAGGGAGGGTTTCCACTCCCTAAATGCACAAGAACTTTGTCACAGAAAATGCTTCATCCTGAGGGAATCAGCTCTGCCACACATTTTTAACAACTGGCACTGCCTAGAGGGATGTATCTTGAGAAACAAGGGCTGCCCTCTTCTTCCCTTACCACTCATACCAATATGCTCCTCAGCAACAACAGCTGAGCACAGAAATAGTGAGGGCCACGCGCCTGCCAGAACCGTACTGAATAATGCACTGGTCTCCTAAATATGAGATATTATTTGCCTACATCTGTCCAGAGGCACATTACAGTACAAATCAAGCAGATATGGAAATTTTATGATCAACTGCTGTGTACTGCACAAAGACAGCAGGCACTGCCAGAGGAAGATTAGCAAGAGACCCAGAGCCTGAAGGCCCTGGGATGGAGACTGTGCACTACCATAAATAAGAGGATTGAGGAAAAAGGTGGCTCCCAGAGAGAGGTCCCAGCTGAGAAAATGAGATCGGGACTGGCCACAGTGGCTCTAAGGGACTCTAAATGGCAATTTTCATAATCAGCCTGCAAAATAAACTTCCCAGTATAAACTGATGCTCCTGCATTGACCACCTTTCCTGCTCTAAATTATGGTGCTCTGGGAAGGAAGGAATAGGGGGCTTCTCCTGAAGCCATGCAAAGGCAAAACAGGAGATAGTTGCTCTGGTAGGTTGCTCCCAAAGCACCTTTTTGGTAGTGGAATAGTGCAGATGATAACGAAGGGGTCTGACATTGATCAAATAAAAGGGGATTAAACACAAGGAACAGTTGGCGAGTGTACTTGACAGATCTCTTCTGGCCTCTGAAGGTGGCTTGGGTCTCTGTGGGCATACTGCCAAGAATGCCAACCTGATGGGTGTGAGATAAGGGTAGGACCCAAGGCGATATTGAACAGAGAAACCTTGGTGTACTAGTCCAAGGATCCCTGAAGTTGGCAGCACAGGAAGATAAGCTGGTAAAGAAGGTATCGGTTACTTGTTTTTATTAGTTGGGGCATAGAATAGAAGAGCAGGGAGATTAAATTACAACTTTATAAGATATTGGTTAGATCGCAGCTGGAGAACAGTGTACAGTTCTGGTTGCCGCACTACAGGAAGGACGTGATTGTACTGGAGTGGGACAACAAGAGATTCACCAGGATGTATCCTGGAATAGAGCATTTCAGTTATGAAGTGAGACTGGATAGATTAGGTTTGTCTTCCTCGGAGCAGAGAAGATTGGTGGGGGAAGCAGGGGGAGGGGTGGTCCTGATAGAGGCTTACAAAATTGTGAAGGGCATAGAAAGGGTAGACAGTAGAAAATCGTTTCCCATAGCAGAGGTACATAAAACTAGAGGCGATAGGTTTAGAGTAAGATATGACAGATTTAGAGGGGATCTGAGGAAGAAACCTGGAATGCACTACCTGACTGGTTGGTGGAGGCAGGTACTCTCACAACATTTAAGATGTAGAAGTGCATTTGAATAGGCAACTCATAGAAGGCCGTAGAACAAGTGCCAGTAATGGGATTGATATAGACAGATACTGGATGGTCAGTATGGACACGGCAGGCTGAAGGGCCTGCTTTTGTGCTGTATGACTCTATGATTTGCTATATGTGACTCCTTATTCCTATGTGATTAACTGTATCTGTCTTACGGAATAGCAAAACAATCCTGAAAGTGATTAATAATTCCTTAAAATAGCAATGGGGGGAAGGGTTGTTGGTGCAGGGTCCTTCCTATGTTACGTGCTGGGCCTTCCATGTAAATTTGAACACATGATGTTAATTGCAACACTGAGGTCCTAACCTAACAGTAGTCACTGATCGACATCATGTTCTCCCCATCCTGGTTCACAAGATCACAAGACAAGGGAGCAGAAGTAGGCCATTCGGCCCATAGAGTCTGCTCCTGATGTTTTCTGATATGCACAGGGATTGCACAGGCTATCACCCTTCCCAATGTGGCAGATGGCATAATTGACACTTGACCAACCTGTGTAAAGATTGACTCAAGCGAACAAAGCTGCATCTCGAGAATCCAGTGATCAGCACTGAGCAAATTGGTCATGAATCAACTCAAAAACCAGGTGCTATGAAGTCAAATTCTGTAGTCAAAGACTTTGAAATATTTGTTGCTTTTGTAGGTTGATTTAAATACTGGGAAAGACTACGTTAGTTATTGAAATTCTTTTGATAAAGCTGGCAGGCACGTTTGTAAAGCAAGGTCACATGCAAAACCAAGTGAAAATGGTGCTGGACAGACACAGATCAGTACTTCAAAACATTATTTAAGTACTTATTCACTTGAATTAATATCCTTTTCAATTAATGTCCAGTGCTCCTTGACTCAGTAGTTAACTGTGCTAAAAATAATCTGGCACTTTGGTACAGCATCATATTGTTGGACTAAGCATGCATAAAAGCTGCGCTCACTATCTCATTGAATAGGACAGACATACGCAGCAAGGCTTATTCCAATAATAGTTCAACAATAGGAAGTTGTTGAACAAACAGATGTCCCCTTTATGCATAAAATGTGGTAACTGATCATAAATAATTTATCTGCTGAGAGTATTTTCTTGGCCTCTATGGATTGTTTTATTGCACAGGTGTCACAATGGATAGGAAAAGAAATGTCACCAAATAAAAAATGAAACTTCTGTTTTCAGAGGCATTATCAAACTGGTATTTGTAATTTTACATTGCATTATTCATTCAGTACATTTGTAAATATACTCTGAATTTATTCTATGATCATGTTTAATATGATGCTTAAAATCGGCTCATTTTATACTTCTATCATGACTTTCAATAATACCGATAAATTACTTTCTGATTGCTATCATTTTTAAATAAGAATAAGCATACAAACTTGCTTAAATGCACTTTCAAATAATGGAAGAATATAAGTAAATGTAACATTTTATCCATCATCTTAAACTTGTCTCAGTATGACTTCAACCCTATTACCAGTATTATTGTAATTGAACTCATGTTATAGATGTCATTCCTGTATTACTCCCGCAGGTACCTTTTTAAGTCATCAGTTCCGCTTTGTGACCAGCTAGCATAGCACTGTTTCATCAAATAATAATTTAAGCAGACATCTCCTTAGAGGGAATGAAGCTGGCTATCGGTCAGTCCAGTGAAGTCTGTCTGAAGTTAATAAAATTATTTAATTAAATAATCAGTAGACTTTCAACCCATAATTGCCATTTGAATTACTATTTAATCCAAGTAGCAGTTTAATTTTGCACTGCATAGGAAAATAGTTTGCAATCAAATGAATGAAAATATTCAATAGCACAGCAGGAGCCTGGTGCAGTATCAAGCAGTCAGAGGCATTGGACAGGTAGGAATGTGGTTTTGTGATATTCTCTGTGTTACTCCAACCTTTTACACCTTCAGTAAAGGCAATGAGTTTTGTTGATACAAATCTAAAGAATCTGAAATCTTGCTTATTTTTTTAAACTGAGAACCGTAGCTTCTCTTGGGAACTCCCTGTTTTCAATAAAGCTTTAGAGGTCTGTGCCTTTATTACCATTGTTTTTGAAGCTATTTTATATCTCATTTACTTTTCCAGTCCTGCTCACATTCCAGTGATCTGTAGAGCTGAAGACACAAACAGAACAGTAGCATTTCTTGAATTTGTTTCTTTTGCTCCGTTCATCTTCACTATTGTTTCCCCGTAGTGATTGGTCCTATATTTGCTATAATCAGAGAGCTTCAAGCATTATTCGCTTACGGCTCAGAACATTAACATAACCATGATCTTTGTTAAAGTGCTGCTTAATCTGCATTTTACCGCAGACCCCTTCTATAAATTCGCCATCAGATTTCTGAATTGTCCATGAATCTGTGAATACTACCTCATTACTCCTTTTTTCTGCACAATTTATTTATTTTGTAATTTATAGTAACTTTATGTATTTGCACTGTACTACTGCTGCAAAACAATGAATTTCATGAAATGTAAGTCAGTGATAATAAACCTGATTCTGATTCTGACTATCAACAACTGCAGTATTTTGCTTCATTGTTCTTTGCATGGTCAATTTTCTTCCAGGAATACCCTACTTCAGCAACACACAAGAAGGGTCTCAATCCAAAATGTCGACTGTCCATTTCTGTCCACAGATGCTGCCTGACCTGCTGAGTTTGCCCAGCTTCATGTGTATTGCTCCAGATTCCAGCATCTGCAGTCTCTTGGGTCCCAACTTCAAGAAGTTCTTTTCATTGACAATATTTTTGACTGTCTTTTCATTTCTGCCTGTATTGCTTTATGCATTCCCTAATACTCTCTTTCACAGGCATAACTCTTATCTACAACTGTTTCAGTTTAGTTCAAACAAATTTCAATGGTCTGAAAAGTTCCCCTCACTGTAGTTGCTGCCTGTCCTGCTATTTTTGATTATTGCTTGAATAATCACACCAACATGTGCCACCAACAACCTGCAATAAGCTTCGATGTTTCCATTCCAATGCCCTATAACGCAAGAAATTAGATGGGATTGTCCTCTGCAATCCCACTTGAAGCCATCCAGGAAAGCACTACAACAATCATAAAAGGTGGATGGTGAGATATGCCACTCTCTGACTGGGATTCCCACCTCTCTTCACCCTTGCTGGAAGTGTTGCTGGGATTGCTTGGATGTTTTCTGTAAAATTTCATCATCTAACTTCCCATTTACAATTTCATGCTCTGCCACTGGTCTCTCAATGCACAAAAAGTATCAGGTTTTCCATTATTTAGCAGCAAATCAATTTTTCATTACCAGATTGACTGACACTGAGAAATTGTCCAAACAGCAATATTAGCCCTGAGGCCCATGTCAAGGTAGAGGGCTTTGTAGTAACGTGACATCCTTCTGTTCTACTTTCAACCATGTCAAAACCAGTAGTACATTTCGTTTAGCCCTTTTCCATTCTTTGGAAATAATCCCAGTATGTTAAGTCTCTGGAAATCTTTATAAGATGTTGGTCAGACCACATTTGGTATATTGTGAGCAGTTTTGGGTCCCATATCTAAAAGAAGGATGTGCTGACGTTGGAGAGGGTCTAGAGAAGGTTTACGAGAATGATCCCAGGGACGAAAGGATTACCAGGAGGACTGTTTGATTGCTCTAGACCTGTACTCGCTGGAGTTTAGAAGGATGAGGGTAGATCTCATTGAAACCTACAGAACATTGAAAGGCCTGGACAGAGTGGACGTGGAGAGGATGTTTCCAGTAGTGGGAGAGTCTCGGACCAGAGGGCACAGCCTCAGAATCGAAGGACTTCCCTCTTGAGCAGAGATGAGGAGGAATTTCTTTAGCCAGAGTGCGGTGAATCTGTGGAATTCATTGCCACAGATGGCTGTGGAGGCCAAGTCATTGGGTATATTTAAAGCGAAGGTTGATAGGTTCTTGATTAGTAAGGGTGTCAAAGCTTACGGGCAGAAGGCAGGAAAATGGGGTTGAGAGGGAAAAATAAATGATCAAATGGCGGAGCAGACTCGATGGGCCGAATCATCTAATTCTGCTCCTGTGTCTTATGGTCTTATGGAAAGAATATACTGTACCCTGGAATACCTGCTCAAAAGTCAAATTTCTGTGAGGATTTGTTTTCCAGCATTAATAACATAACACACTGAACAACAGAAGTCATCTACCATGTCACAATGGAATCCAGAAGTGGATTTGAAACGGAGTTGCTCCTAAAAGAATGTCATCTATTGCATAGTGATTGAATGCACTCAATCTGCTCAGGAAATTTAAAATAACAAAATTCTTACCTTTTCCAACAAAAGTGAGGGCAAGCCTGTGAGCGGATTTGAATGTAGGCAATTTGCAAACTGGTTCTGTTGAAAATTGTCCTGAAATTCTTGCACTTTGTTGCACAATGTAGAAGTTCTAATCTTTTGGGCCATACAAGTTAGTTAGGATTGTGTCTTTGCTGATTTTGCTACCTATTAGAATTTTTAAATGCGAGTTGTTGTTCAGCCAAGTGAAGGACATTGGAACTACAGAATATCCTTAAACTGATAGCTATAGATGTCAGGAAAACAGAAAAACATTGGACCCGATCACATGGGACGCATCCCATACCTTGCATTCAGCCACTGTGCTAGCCCTGCGTCACCAGTATACCAAAGAGATAAGTCAGAACAGAAGCAATCTACTCATGAGCTAGAAAATGAAGACACAAGTTTGAAGTGAAAGCAATTTAAGAGTAGAATACATTTCCTCTCCTGCAGCAAACTGATCCGTCTCATAGTTGTCATTCAATTATTCACTACACAGTCTACCTAAGGTTCAGTTCCCAGACATGTGTTTTTAATAGTAGAACTCATTGAAGTAAAGACAAAAATGGCAATTAACAAGAAGAAAACTAAAGTAACTAGTTCAATAAAATTACAATAGAAAATGTGATTAATCAAACGACCTTAAAGCAACCAAGTATTTAGTCACTGTTTGAAATAGGCACCAATTATCTTTAATATCCAAGTGATTATTGTGTTAAACCTTAAAATAAAGATCCAAAACATACTTAGCATAAAGCAGCAATTCACGTGTACCTCTTCTAATTTATGTACTACACTTGGTGTTCATAATTTGGTGTCATCTACATTGGAGAAACCAAATGCAGATTGGGTGTCCGCTTTGCAGAACCTGCATTCTGTCTACAAGAGGCATCTTGAGCTTCCAGTTGCCTGTCATTTTACTCCTCCATCTCACTCCCATGTTAACTTCTCTCCCATGTTAACTTCTCTCCCTTTGGCCTCTTATGCTGTTCCAATAAAGCCCAATGTAAGCTTCAGGAAGAAATCCTCGCCATCTTCCCATCTTCTCATTAGGCACAGTATCGCTCTCAGGACTCAACATTGAACTCAATAATTTCAGATAATGAACCTTTCCAGTTTTTACTCAGATCTGGCCAGTTTTGAAGAAAGGCCTTCAACTCGTAAGGTGAACTCCACTTCTCTAACTTGATACAGATGCTGTCTGGCCTGCTGAGTATTTCCAGCATTTTCAGTGTTTGTTTCAGAGCCCCAGAATCTGCAGTATTTTATTTCTGTGATATTTGTTTGTAGCATTTATAAGATCACCTACCATGTTTTTCCCACGCCTCTCTGTCTCTCCAAATTATAAAGAAAGTGCTAATGTATTTTCAATGAATACAAGAATATTTTTGCCCACTTTCTGAACAAATCTGTCGACATCCAATTAAAAGCATGTAACCAACTTCCTTCAGCCAAAAGAGAAAAGTGGTAACTTGAGCAGAGAAACAGAAAGTAGAAGTGGCTTGTTGTATGTGCTTCTGGCAATGGTGTAAATAGCTGAAATTAGCCAGTTATGGCAAACTCCCTGGGACTGCTGCTGACTGGAACTTTGGTGATAATGTATAATGTATACTGAAGTGATGAATCAAAAGGTTTTGATTATGTAGGTAAATCATTTCTGTTTTTTTTCTTTCCTGAGTGATGATTCATACAATGATAGAACTTTACAATACTGGGGGAGGGGTGAGCAACTGGCCCACTGTCTTTCTTTTTGAGATGAGTAACATTTCTTTCCTTGCCAGCATTTTCACCACTTTCCTGCCAAATCAGTGCCCTTAAAAAAATCCACAATCTTTTCACGTGGTGTTCAAATTCCAACAACCATCTGGTTTAAAAAAAAACAATTCTTAGCTTCCTTCTAGATTTCTGAAAAATATTTTAAATCTATGATCTCTGGTTACCAAACCATTTATGAGAGATAACAGCTTTTTTCCCCAGTTGCTTTTCTCTAACCCTTAATAATTCTGAATACCTCTTTTGGATCTCCACCAACATTCTCTGTTTGAGGAGATTCCCAAATTCTCACATCTGAGGAACGATTAGAATTTGGCATGCATCGCCATGAAGAGTTACAGAAATAGACTTAATTGTGGCATTTGAGAGGGAAATGGGTAAATGCTTGAGAAAAGATGCTAGGACCTTCAGCCCTGGCATCACCTTAGGAATATATTATGAATATATTAAACTTGTATATTAATGACTTGGATGAAAATATAAGCATGATTAGTGAGTTTGCAGATGTATCCAAAATTTGTGGTATAGTGGACAGTGAAGAAAGTTGTCTAAGTTTACAGCAGGACCTAGTTCATCTGGGAAAGTGGGCAAAGGAATGGCAGATGGAATTTAACTCAGACAAGTGCAAAGGGTTCAGAGGAGATTTACGAGAATGATTCCGGGAATGAAAGGGCTTACGTATGATGAGCATTTGTCAGCTCTTGGACAGTACTCACTGGAGTACAGAAGGATGAGAGGGGACCTCGTAGCGACATTTAAAATGTTGACAGGAAAGGATAGAGTAGATGTGGCTAGGCTGTTTCCCTTGGTGGGCGAGTCCAGGACCAGAGGGCACAATCTTAGAATTAGAGGGTACAGTTTCAAGACAGAGATGAGGAGAAATTTCTTTACCCAGAGGGTGGTGAAATTGTGGAACTCCTTGCCACGCACAGCAGTGGAGGTCAGATCAGTGGGGGTGTTCAAGGAGGAGATAGACAAATATCTAAATAGTCAGGGTATCAAGGGATATGGGGATAAGGCTGGAAAATGGGATTAGAATAGTTATTTTTCCCCACCCCATTTCTTTTTCCCTTTTCCTTGGAGCAGACTCGATGGGCCGAATGGCCTGCTTCTGCTCCCTTGTCTTGTGATCTTGTGATCTTGTGATTTTGGAAAGGACATAGATAGTGAATGGCAGGGGAGTGTTATTGAACAGAGGAGCAAATACATAGTTCCCTGAAAGTGGCAACACAGGTAGACAGGTAGTGAAGAAGGTGTATGGCACGCTTGCCTTTGTCAGCTGGGGCATCAAGAACAGGGGTTGGGGGTGTCATGTTACAGCTGTACAAGAAGTTGGTGAGACCACACATAGAACATTGTTTGCAACTCTGGCCGCCACACTACAGAAGGGATGTGATTAAACTAGACAGAGTGCAGAAAAGATTCATTAGATGTTGCCAGGATTGGAAGGCTTAAGTTATAAGGAGAGATAGGTCAGGACTGTTTTCCCTGGAGCGAAGGAGGCTAATGCGTGGATTTATAGAGGTTTATAAAATCATGAGGGGCATGGATATGGTAGACAGTCACGGTCTTTTTCCGAGGATACGGGAGTCTAAAACTAGAAGGCATAGGTTTAAGGGTGAGAGGAGAAAGATTTAAAGTGGATCTGAGGGGCAAGATTTTTTTTATATACATACATACAGAGGGTGGTGGATATATGGAATGAGCATGCCAGCGGAAGTGGCAGAGGCAGGTGTAATTACAATTTTAAAAGATATTTGGACAAGTACCTGGATAGGAAAGGTTTAGAGGGATATGTTCCCAACACAGGCAAATGGGACTAGCTGAGGTAGACACATTGATCAGCATGGATGAGTTGGGCCGCGCTGTACAACTCTGACTATGACTCTATGAAACCTCTTCAAGACAATCTGAGGCCTTGACATTCTTTTGAAAATGTGGTGTCCAGATTATGACCAAGAACTCAGCAGAGGCCTAACCATTGACTCTTGGGTTTAGCGCAATAATTCCCAGAATCAGCCCAGTCCACAGTGGAATAGATCCTTCCAGCCAAATCTCCCAGTAGCACAGAAGTACAGAAAAGGTGAGTTGGATGAGGGTGCAATGTTGAGCGAGAGAAAAGATTGGATAGGGGTGGGTTGGGCATATGTTCCTGGGTGTTATCAGGCAAATACTCAAATGATGGAGGGGATGGGCAGCAGTTTCAGTAGTTTGGGGTGAAGGATGGGGGTGCAGCTAGGCTTGGTGGAGCAGTGACTAGCATTGAAAAGTTAATGAAACAGTTACTGGGCTCCACCTTGTCTGCTCTATTGCTAGGAGGCCGAGGCAAGTATCTTCTTTGGCATAGGAGCTCTCTGAACTCCCATTCTCTCTGCACCCTAAGACTCACACTTCTGGTTCTGACAAAGGTTCTTCAGCCTTAAAATATTAACTCTATTCCTCTTTGGACAGATGCTGCACGACTTACTGAACACTTCCAACATTTTCTGTTTTTATTTTAGATTTCCAGCATCTGCAGTTTCTTTGATTTGTGAAAAAAAATAATTTAAATTTACAAGGACTGAATCTATTTTAAAGAAAATGAAAATCTCCTACTTTAACAATGTTTAAAGCACGAGCTTCTTATCTAAAAGATCTGTTGACCAAATTATTGATGTTATTACTTCGCCGTTCTTCTTATTTCACCAGAGAATCCGTGATTGTTTCTAGCTGACATCATCTCAGAAATCTTAACTTAAACTGAAACCAAACTCATCAGCCCAAAATGTACCCTAATTTCAGTAGATGATTACCATAAAATATATTCTTCTTGTGCTAAGCATAAAATGTGATTCTATCATCTGATTTTTCTATTTTATCTATTCCATTTACTTGGCTCAGATTGGTTACTCACTGAACTCCTTAACCACGTGACACTGCTACAGTTTTTCCCTCTAAAAACTGGCCATGCTGGTCCTTAGAACAAATGGCTTCAAAAGTGCTATCCATTTACATCTAAATGGTATAACGCAGAATTCGGCTAAATACAGGTTGTGCTAGAGCAAAAACAACATGGTCAATTCTTGAGGTGAGCTACTGAATCTCGCTTAGAGATATTTGTTGTGCTCTAATATGCTTCTACAATAAATACCTAAGATTACAAATGTAAATGTTGCATTCCCAGGTTTGTGGACTAGTTGTAAAAGTTTGGAAGTTAATTAGAACCATTAGCACAACTGAGTTCTGATTTTCTTATCACAGCCCCAATATGTTGCCACATTTCAATATTCTGTATCATCTACAGAGTAAAACGTTGAAACTAGATAAATATTTTTAAAGTCTAAAAGTTGGAACTGTGGAATTTAATCTTTTATAAATGCATGCAAAACATGTCAACATTTTTTCCTCAATAAATTCTTTGTTCAAGGTGAGAGATTGTGGGTTCAAGTCCAAATCTAATTACTTAAGCCCAAAAATCTGGCCTAGGACTCCAGTATATTACAGAGGGAACGCTACCTTGTCAGGCATGCCATCTTTCATATGAGAGGTTAAACCAAAGCCCTACACAGGTGGATAGAAAAGATCATAGCAATATTTCAAAGATGAGCAGGGAAGGCATTGGTCAATAGAAGTCTCTCAACCAAAATCTGATTTACTAGTCATTATTACTTTATCATTTTGTGAGAGCTTGCTATGAGCTGATTGACAGCCACATTTCCCAGATAACAAGTGGCAACACTTCTATTGACTATAAAGTGCTTTAAGATTTTCTGAAAGGAAATTGAATTGTGCTGTATAAACATAGGTCTATTATGTAAGGGGCCTTGTCACGCTTGCCACACTGCAGTTGTGCCCTTAGCCTTGGTGGCGTAGTGACAATGGGAAGGAAGTACAAAGAGGAAGGAAGAAAACAGAAGAACATGAGAAACGGAAGCGAACAGGGATGTAGAGGACGAGAGAAGGAGAGATAGAGAACACAATGGGAGCTGTGGAGGATGAGTTCATTTTAATATTAACTTTCGGCCATATTCCTTCCATCTCTTCTGGGTTCTGGCAAGATTTGGTCAGAGTACAATGATTCAAGAGTTAACCAGGTGGCAATATGCAGGCCCCACTCTTGGCCATTGTTCCATGTTAAAATAAGTGCTTCAGTTTATAAAATGCACTTCAACCTGAGACCTCAGGCATAACTAAGTATTTGTAGAACTATTGTTACTTGTTTCACAACCGATTATCACTACTACATGAAAAATTAAGTTTTGTGAAATATTTTTGATATGTCAAAACATTGGGATTTAATGTTGGAAACAAAATATTATTTTTGAAGAACGTATTGTGGGTCACAGAAATATGATATAATAACAAGAATCTTAATTATTTGCAGCTTTTCTAGTGAATAAATATAATTTCCATATCAAAATATATTTACCTTTCTGTTATCAAATTTTAGAGACAGAAGGTCTGTGTTTTGTGCAATCATTATGCAGTGGTTTCATCAAATTAGATCTTTAAAATGCACATACATTTACAAAATTTACAAAAGTTGTTTGCAAAGTAATTTCATTCTGCATATATTAATTCAGAATGCCCCAGAAGGTTTATACTGTCCTACTTCATTACTTTTATATTGTGTGATTGCCGTAAGTTTAGTTTGCTTTACATGTGTGACCCAAAGCTATATGTAGTAAGAAGACATAAATGGGAAGTTGATCCTCAAAGGAGAGAATCATCCATGGTTAAGTGCTTTCATCTGTATATGTTTACTTATAAATAAATTCTGTGCTGAATTATGCAAAGCTATTGTACAGAAGAAGAAAAATGTCCAATATTCCTAGCTCCGCCTTTGCCTTAGGATTAGGAAAACACCAAACACTTCAAGTGTGCTCACATCAACCAGCATTGCTATTTCTGGTCATTTGATTTGATTTCCTTGCTGGTGATGTGAGAAAAATCAAGCTAATGAAGTTCAACTGATTTTTATCTTCCTCCCTTTCTGGCTCTTTATAATAGTTAGATTTGTGGAAAGATGTTGACTTGTCTGAAGACTTTGGCTCAGCCTATCATTACTCAGCACATGAGTATTTAGATTTTGATATGTGCAGAACATTCTTGTCCTTGAGCTACAACATCAACAGAGAAACAAGGGAATAGAATTACATACTCATCAGTTGTACTAAGAGCACTTATGGATTTCAATAGAACCAAATTTTGATAACAGTGTACAAAGCACAGCCATTTTTCTATATGTGCATTTACTGAGGAAATATTTCTATTCTGAGGAATCTTACATCCAATAGAAGGTACCAAGCAAGTACCAAGGTACTGATCCTGAAACAATGCTTGAATATAGTCACAAATCATAAAAGGGGTCATGGTTTGATAAGATCAACAGGGAATTTGGGACTCAACAGATCATCTTTGTGACCAATAAAATTTAAAGATTGAGAAAGGAATAAATGAACAAGGGTGAATGAGGATGAATTAAAGTCATGAGTTTCAGAAATAAGAAATGAAGACTGAATAGAGCAAGAAAAATGAAGAAAAAAATGAAAGAATTTTATATAAAAAAATTAAACCTTATTTATTTTAAATGAAATGTTTTACATTTTTTCTGTGCTGGAGTGATTGAGTGACATTTCAGGAATATAAATTAAGCGCCAGCCCTTCCTTTTGCTAGTGAGTGTACTTGGTAATTCTTGAAGCTTGCGAGGAAATTAACAGAGTGTTGTGGATTTCATAAGGGCAATGAAGCAGAGCAGAATGTTGGGCAGTTGCTGTAATTTTCTAATCAGGGGATATCCCTGCTTCCCCATAAGTTGCTGAATTGTTTGCTCTTTAATGATGTTATGTGGATTAAGCATACTGTTATTCCACTCACAAAATTCAGGCCTTCTGCACCTAATTTACACCATCATACAACATGAAACTGTATCCTTATTAGTTCTTTATTCAATGTAAATGAAGAACATATGGACCAGTCAACCAAATAATCAGAAGTGATTTATTTTTAAAAAGAAAAGCAGTTTGAACTTTATCCCTTCTCTGGATACCCTTGACTTTTGGATTATTCTTAAACCAAAAGAAAAGCCTCTTTAAGCTTCATGTTATTCTTTGATTTATGCTTGGGCAGGGAGAGGTAAATTGGGAAAGGGGTAGTTTAACATCTTTTCTTGGGTTCTAGCAAGTATAATAGCAGGACATGATTGCTACTGTTGGAATCCAATCCCTGGCTCTGGCCAGCTCGATTGACAGGCAGACTGACAGTTTGTACCAGGTTCAAGGAGCTCAGTGAAGGGAGGGAGAGATTGGGGCTGGGAATTGATGACGTTGATAGGCACACTCAGAGATTTCAAAGTGAAGTTGATTGCAAGGACCTTGGAGGAGATCATGGGAGCGCAATTGTGAAGATTACAGGCTGCAGAGGATATGAGATACGCTAGCAGTGAAGGAGCTAATGGAAGAACTAGCAATTGCTGAGCCCATCAAGAATGCACCATATCACCTCTAAGGTTGGCTTAGAGGTCCAGGTTTATTACCTCTGTTTCTCCTGCTCCACAACTTGTGTTGGAAAGGCTATTGCAATTGGCAATCCTCCCCTCCCTTAACCTGTCAGTTTCACTGCTAGACTAGGTAAATAACTCATAGCCATAATAGAGTCATAAAGCTATACTGCACGGAAACAGTCCCTTCAAACTAACTTGTCCTTGCCAACCAAGTTGCCTAACTGAGCTAGTCGCATTTGCCCAAATTTGGCCCATATCCCTCTAAACCTTTTCTATCCATGTAACTATCCAAACAGCTTTTAAATGTCATAGTTGTACCCACTTCTACCACTTCCTCTGGCAGCTTGTTCCATATACTCTCCACTCTCTGGGAAAAAGTTGCCCCTCAGACCCCTTTATAATCTTTCCCCTCTTAATTTCAAGTATGGTCTCTAGTTTTGGACTCCCCTATCCTGGGGAAAAGACTTTGGCTATTCATCTTATCTATGCCTCTCATGATTTTATATACCTCTATAAGGTCACCCCTCAGCCTCCTGTGCTCCAGGGAAAAGGGGCCTAACCTATCCTGCCTCTCCTTCTAACCCAAGCCCTCCAGTCCTGGTAACATCCACATAAATCTTTTTAGCACTCTCTCCAATTTAATGACATCCTTCCTGTAGCAGGGCAACCAGAACTGTATGCAGTTCTCCAAATGTGGCCTTTACGGTACAGCTGTAACACAATGTCCCAACTCCTGTGCTCAGTATTCTGACCCATGAAGGCAAGCATGCCTAATGCCTTCTTCACCATTCTATTTAAATAGAAGAGTGGGATGTCGCATACCACACTCACTCCAACCCCAAGAGGTTCAGACTGAGAAAGGGGTTGAAGTTAATTCTTTTTAAATTATCTTCCAACCCAAAAGAAATCCAGTTCATTCCCTGCCTTGTTTTTATTTTTTTTTGGTGGGGGGGGGAATAAAGTTTCCTCCAGTGTTTTAATATGCATGAATGTAATATTTTGGATGTATACATACCATAAAATTATGTTTTTAATATTTGTATAACGCCAGGAATGAAGAGACATTCACTGATTCATCCTCAGAGCTCTTTGATCATTGATATTTTAATTGGCACCACAGATGTGGGTACTTTGATGCAGTGGCAGTAGATATTGAAAATGGTTGTCAGAATTTCACTGAAGCTCAATATGTTTGTGGAGACTCAGATGAATTGGAAAGTAGTGAGGGGACAGCTATCCAATTACAAAATAAGGGCACTGCTGATCTTTCTCGCATTGGTACAGCAAAGGTGGATGGTGCAAAATCAATTGAATTACAGTTATAACATTTTCTGTCTGATATATTTTTTTACTTGCTACCTCAGATACATCACTGGCTGATTTTAAGATTATTAAATTCAAGTGGGAAGTAAACATTTAGCTTCCCCAACTATTTTACCATTGTATTTATATTACCTTGTTCTTTTGAATATTATGCATCAAGGGATAATACGAAATACTTTAAATCTTTTGATGTAATAGGTTCCTTGTCATACTTTGTTTAACTTGATGTACAGATGCAATTCAATGTTCATCCCACTGGGCACACATTGGTGGTTTTCTGTAAACCCCATAACTTGCCTACACTGCTGACGGCTGTCAGCTAGGAACACTGTCAAATGTAATAACTGGTTCAGTACTATTGTAGTTATAAAATGTCCAAATGGGTCAGGCTAAATCCTTTGGTGAGTAGAAATGATTATATGAAAGTTCCAGTTTTCTGTTTCCTTCCCTAGTCAGATTAAAAGGAGGCTTGAAACCTCATAAGCCAAAACCCACAAGTGATACCAATGTCCTTTACTTAATCTGTTAAAAATCCTCGACTTGATTTTCTATAGAAACAGTAGCTGAGTCAGCACAGTTTGTACACACTGATATATAAAGGCCTGGGTTCCTCTCGAAAGGGCGTCCTAGTCTGTAAACTAGAACCTTTAACTTTGCCTGGGTGCCCAAACACCATTTAAAGCTTTTTTATTACCACACATATGGCAATACAAACTTGGAGAGAAAAGCAATAAAAAGAGCAATTTATCTACTATCCTGCGCAGCCTCGTGCAACAGGAGTGAACATTGATCAGTGTACCTTTGTGATCCCAGAAAAATCTTCGGAATTCCTTGAGGTCAAGAAATCATCAAAATGAGATCCTTGAGAGAACCAGCCCTTTTCCTCTACAGACCACATGGGACACTCGCAATCATCACTGACTAGGGCAACAGAGCACAGACCTTGAGAATATCTGTCAAAGACTGAGTTCCACGACCAATTCAAAACCACAAAGGAAGACCAAAGCTCAATACAGCAATAAGATCAAGGAATGTCTGAGCTCCCAGTGGCAACTAAAAGAATCCAAGTCACACTTACTCAGGGATTACAATTGTCTCCATGGCAATCTCCATAGAGACAATTATAATCCCTTCAGGCCTGCCACACCACTCAATAAGATCATGGCCGGTCTGCCCTAGGTGGCATAAGGAAATTGGAGTGCTAGCCAGTCCAACAGCAAATGTATGCCATTGTTGGTCTTGCTAATACAGCAAGGCTAAAAATTGCATAGTGATGGCTAGATATTGACAACATTATAATGAGCAAACATCTCAGTTTTCTTGCACTGCTTGTATCAGGTCAAATGGGAAGGAGCTAACTTGCATTGTGTTCTTGCTACCAGTTTTCAGGAGCTATCAAGTTTAGCCCAAGATGTTATTTTTAAAAATATGATAGTTGTAATAATATTGTCATGGCTTTCTCGCATTTTGTTTTGATTAGTGTTCATCCTTTTAGAGATATTGCAGGAATGATATTGACATTGGAACCTCAAGGGCATCCTGATAAGTAGCTTGGCTTTTTATTCAGTTGGAAGCACAGAAAGTGCATCTTGTAAGGCAGGTTTCCAGAATCCCTCCCAAGAGAAAATTTATCAAGACGCTGATGAGAAAACAAGAAGAAACAACAAGTTGTGCAAAACAATTACATACAAAGACACTGAGAAGATACCAGTAAGGAGGAATTAAGTCAACAAGGCACTTGGTGCATATCTAGTAAATAATAATGAATGCACAGGAAGCTCCCATTGTTATATTAATAGATGGCACAGTCTTCATAAGTCCAGCAAATCATCTGAAAGTGCTTGAATACAATACGATCTACATAGAATACAGGAAACATTCCAATGGAGAACAAAATAATAAAAGCAAAGATAAACATCGTGGTAGAAGATTATACCATCAAGTACACTTCAAAGGAAATATGTACTCTGATGATACACTCTGATGATAGTCTGCAGGGGCCTTTCAGCATTGCACTTGGCACAGCAAAAATAGTGGAGGAATACAGACACGGATGAATGTACAATTCATAAATTACAAGGAGTACAAATAAATTCTCTGTTATAAGCACATAGTGGAAGCCAATCTCCAATATTTTTGTTTCATTATGGAATGTACATCAAAAAGTGAAATGGCCTTAGGCACACTGAGAAATCATGGCTATGAAATATATCTTGTGCATTTCTAATTTTGTTTGATGATTTTAAGTTCCCTGCAGTAGAAATTTGCCCTGATCACTGGTGCTAAACAAACAAAATAGCCACAGCTGTGATCAAAGTTCAGTGGTGGAGGACACAGTGTATGGTACTGCAGTACTCTTAAGTGCTCTCAACCAAGGATAAATTTCTACCCCATTTTTTCCTTGGAGACTGATTAAAAAGCAAAAGAGCCTTGTTTGTAAAAAAAAAATTGAGGGTATAAGTCAATGAAAAAGTGTCCATGGAACAGAAGATTAAGTATCTCACTTTCCAGCTTTAAGGCTAGCTGAGACATTGGCAGAGACCCACAAATAGCATAGCAGTGGGCACTTGGCTGAACTGGTGACAGACTGTGCTGCTCCCATGGAGCCAACTGTTGCACCTTCCGGCTTAAAAAGAAATAGACTTTTATGGCATTTATCTCATCAGTTCCTGATCAGAGTGCTGATCTATATACCTGGAGCTTGTATATTAACAAATCCTCTGAACGTGATGGCCTGCATCCTGCAGCTACTGAGAAAAGTTTATGATGATCTTCCAAAATTCCTTGTTTCTGGAATACTCCCCATAAATTGGAGGGTAGCAAACATAACCCTGCCGTTAAAGAAAAAAGGAAAGACAAAATAGGAAACTCTAGACCTGACGTCAGTTGCTGGTGGAATGCTGCAAACTACCAGAGAACTTTGAAAACCACAATATGATTAGAGTCACATGCTTTTTTGCAGGATCTAACTTGGTGCCGGCTCATCAGAGAAACGTAAGATAAGACAAGATATCTTTATTAGTCACATGTACATCGAAACGCACAGTGAAATGAATCTTTTGTGTAGTGTTCTGGGGGCAGCCCACATGTTGCCATGCTTCCGGCGCCAACATAACATGACCACAACTTCCTAACCTGTATGTCTTTGGAATGTGGGAGGAAACCGGAGCACCCAGAGGAACCCCATGCAGACACGGGGAGAACGTACAAACTCCTTACAAACAGTGGCCGGAATTGAACCTGGGTCATTGGCGCTGTAAGGCGTTATGCTAACCGCTGACTACCATGCCTGCCCCAGCCTAAGTTCTGGGAACAATGAGGAAGTCTGTGCTGGTCATTTGGACCCCAATGGAAATCCACTGGTGCACCAATATCCCTTAACTGAAGTTGTAGGTTATACTTTGACTTGTGTTCTGGCCAGTTTACTATTTAAAAGCCAAAAAATCAAAATGGATCTAAGATCTTTTAATTGGAAGATCTGCACCATCATTGTATTGAATGGCAGACACCTGTAGCCTTCATACTTGTATTTCTTATATCCTTTTATTGATGGTACCTTAAGACATTCCATGCAGGATCATCATACTCTTACTAACCAATTGTGAATCAGTTGTATATTTAAATCACTTATCATTTTGCTTCAGGCAACTGAAAAGTGGTCCAACCCAATTATCAGAAGGACATTTTTCGGTAATCTTTATCTCCAGAAATTGGCCTTAATGTAGTGAGTTTATGTCTGCAAGGTGGTCAAATCCTCTTCAGGCTGACTCATAAAACTGTCCTACAAGACATGATGCCTGACTTTAACTGACTGCAATGGGGGTCAGCCACCTGTTTTCCCACTTTGCCTAATTTTATGTGGAATTGATTTCAATGGTGTGAAACTGGATTAGCTCCAAATATTTCTTACTTCCCTCAGGAAGTTTGACTAAAATTGAAACTTGTATTCTCTTATTTAAAAAGAAAAAATATAATTAACTCACTAAATACTCCAAGGCTTGTCCATCATCTACAAGGCGGAAGTCAGGAACGTGATGGAATACCCTCAACTTGCCTGGACAAGTACAACTACAAACGTCCCTGAAGAACATAGACAAAGCAGCTTGCTTGATTGGCAACCTATCCATTACCCTAAACATTCATTCCCTCCACCAATGATGCCCAGTGGCTACAGTGCACATCGTCTACAAAATGCATTGTAACTACAATACCACCTAAATCTGCAATCTCTTCCACCAAGGAGAAGGACAATAAATGCATGGGAATATGACACCTGCAGGTTGCTCTTCAACTTGCATACCACCCTGACTTGTAAGTATATCACCGGACCTTCTTCAGCACTGGGTCTGAATCCTGGAATTCCCCGCCCAACAGCACTGTGGCAATACTTTCATCAGGACTGCAGTGGTTCAAGTTGGCTCACCACTACCTTCATAATGGCAATTAGTAATGGGCAGTAAATATTGGCTTTGCTAATGACACCCAAATCCCAAAATTGAGAAAAAAATGATACACATTCAGTAACTATATTTTGCAACAAACATCTCAAAATTAAGCTTCATGCATAAAAGAGGAAGGTCTCTATCCTGTAGAAAATTGCTCTCCCAATCATATGCAAAGGTACACACTTTTTAATTGTATACCAATTAGTATTACTATTCAGTCTGAAGCCATCAGAGCAAGGTCGCGAGATCATCTGAAGCACTGAATTTCTTTTATTTGCAGCAATCTCTCCTTTAAATTGACTGGAGTGTCAATGCATTAATGAATCCAGACCCCAAATGCTTTTATCCTCAACTGAAAGAGTACAAAGGAAATTTATTCACCCATACCAGATTTCAGCTGTAATGCTAAAAGTAATAGGTAAAAATCCAGCTGCCTAAGGAAGTGCTTCTGTTGTAAGTCAATCATAATTTGTGAGCAGTTCCTGTCAGCAGATTTTTTAATGAAACCAATAGTAAAACATTCAAGCGTCTTGTCTAGGATATATTCTCAACCCATCCACTATGTCACTGCCTCATCATCAGCATCTTAGTCTTTTAGCTATCTTTAAGACACAATACCAATATCACAGACTATTACAGATATTTGGAAGTAAAACTAAGGCCTAGAATTCAAAAAAGGTAAAGCATCCACTGGCAGTCATTTATAACTGCTCAAAAAAATAAAACGTTACTTTAATTTTAATCCTTCTCTTACCATAAATTCCAAAGATTTTCTTTATCGAGCTTAGCTGTACTCTTAGCTGAGCTTTATTGGATTCAGTTCTGTTTTCCTTTCCTGGAAACTTCTTAATTAATTGGTTCTTCTTAAAAGTAATATTAATTGTTAACCTGATTAGAGTAAAGCAAGGTGGCAGGGTAGTGCAGCTAGTTGAGCTGAAGCCTCACAGCACCAGAGACGCTAGTTCAATCTTGACTTTCAGTGTTGTCTGCATGCAGTTTGCATGTTCTCCATGTGACTTTCTTCTCTGTGCTTCAGTTTCCTCCCACATCCCAGGTTAATTAGCTGCCGTAAATGGCCCCTATTGTGGTAGAATTAAGGTGGGGGTGGGGGGTGGGGCAGCTGATGGGAATGCAAGGCTAATAAAGTGGGTTGGTTTAGGATTAGTATAAATGGGTGCTGGATGGTCAGTGTGGAACTTGGTGGGCCAAAGGGCCTATTTCCATGCAGTATGACTCTGTGACTATGACTATCATTCACAACAACACGATTTCCAATTTAAAATACAGAATGTATGAAGAAAACTCATAAGTGAATCAGGAGAACAGACACAACAGCTACAAATGTCCTTGTTTCGTGAAGAATTGACTAACGTGAGCTGGGAAAGCTGTAGAAGAGCTCTATGCTGAATGAGGTGTTGAAGCTTTCTCTTTATTTGTTATTTCCTGTTCCTGGGAGGTTGGCATGAGTCGCTCATCTCTACTTGGCATTAAGAAAGATGAGCAGCCATCTTTCTAAACTGCTGCTGTACCTCCACAGAGGGAACTCTGGCATTGCTGCATGACGGACAGTGCCAACAAAGCAGATAAGCGAGCACACAAGGAAGGGAAGATGTGTTTCCAAGCAAGGACAGGTGACTTTGCGCCACACAGGTATTAAAGGACTACATCTCTGCTTGAGCTGCTGGAGTGGCATTCTCAGGTGAACCTCAGGCACCTTTGGCATCATGTCCTAGGAGGACCTTTCTTCATTGGCACCTGCTACCAGTTTTTTCCTATGGCTGTGCAGTGGGCGAAGATACTGCGGTCATGATTGTCCGGCAAGCAGCAGATAAAGTTGTAGCACGAGCCTCTCTGTGGAGAGATCTGCAGGGCTGCCCCTGAGCAACAGATACTGTTGAATTGCATCTTGAGCTCCCCCTGGCACCCCCTATGAAGCTTCTCTTGGCCCTGTGACCTTGGTTATAATTGTGCTCAGGACCATGTCCAGGAAGCCAGTCATAGTGAGGCACTAAAGCCTGACAAAGGGTCTTCATTCCTCAAGATACATCCACTCATCTGGTACAACAGCTAAAATACAGTGAGGACAGCAGACTGCCTCAGAATGAAGATGCCATGAGATGTAGTATTGACCATAAGGATATTTTGCTGGTAGTCACACTCAATCTGCCTGTTCAGGGAGAGATAGACTTTCCAGATGACAAAGAACTGCAGTTACAGACATGAAACCGGGAGCATCAAGTGGGTGCAGTCGACCTGAACTATTGGAAAGCTGCAATCTGGGCAAATCCAAATGTGGAGTTGCCTAATGCACTCTCACAACAGAGAGGGGATGATTCCCCTTCTCCATGAGTGGAGAGCACCTGCAATGACTTGTACGTGGTGGAAGATTGAAAACTGGGAGAAAAGGCATGGATTGTCCATTGTCAGCTGGAATGACCAAGAAGCTTAGTTAAGATGAGGATGACCTTCACAACAAGCAACACAATCCAGACACATAAGCACCTGGGGAAGAATGGCAGACCTCTGCTATCACTGAGGTAGAATGTCTGTCTCCGGTTACATTTCAAGCTGGGGTAGGACGACTCCAGGAAATCTCTCGAGGGATAGGCATTCTTGCCCAAAGCTTATTTCACTCCAGTTTCAGCCTTTTCTATGAGAGAAGCCTTGCCTTTAGCTTTTTCCTTCTGCTCCCGTTTGAGCAGGGCCCCAGTGGAACCATCACAAAACCTCTCTAATTTCAAATAACAAAAGGCAACATTGTCCTCAGATTTAAGGGTAAATGGCTCCAAGATTTCCAACTTGTGTCTTCAGCCTTGCTCAACAGCTCAGCTGCAATCGACCCCCAACAAACTTGCAAGTTATTGACAGCTCCCTTAAATGGGGTGGGTTCAAGGGTTGTCCCTGCTGCTCAGACTGGATTTCCCGTATAAAATCAATTTCATAGCAGAGGTGTCAACTTTGAATTATTTGAGGATCGGTGTCACAACTGTGTCCACCAGCCTTCCCCTGCGGCCACCAGCCTTCCCCCGCGGCCACCAGCTCACCACCACAAGCTATGCGTGCTGCAATTCAGTCCCACAATGCATAAACATGTCATGCAACTGAATTATTCAGCTGGTGCCTTTAAATTGGAATCCAGATACAAGCAAAGGTATGTCTGACAATGAGAGAGATTTATGAAGTTGCCTTTCAAGAATGAATATTATAATAGTGAATATTATAATTTACATCTTATTATAATAGGTAATTTCACCTGTTAGTAATACCCTTCACAAGTGTACCTTCCTGTTATAGCAGAACTGATTTATGTGGAATACATTCATCAGAAGTCCAATATTAGGAGTGATCACTTTTTTTAATCCCTTGAAACAAGCTTTGCATTAAGAATCATAATGGTCTCCAGCTGGAAAAGAGATCTGGATTTAGCAACCAGGGTCAAAGTCATTGAGCTCACCAATGACCTCAAAGGAGGATTCTACAAGAATCTAGCAAGCTGTGATGTGGAATTCTTTGGTCTGATGTTCCCTACTTTCAGTAACCATAAGATCATCAAGCTGGTTGAGCAATAATAAAGAATTATCATGATCAACAAATTGCTAAGGATGATGCAAATTTTCTAATTACCTTTTCAAACAGTTAAAGAATAGAACTTGTTTCGAATTAAGGTAGAAATTGAACTATCATTAAAAATGATAAACATGACTATTTTTTTAAAATCCACTGGATGCTACATTGGATGGTGCTGGGAACCACACACCGGCGATACAATGTATGATTACTATGCTTCCTGAAGGCAGGTCGGGCAGGCATTGCTGTTTATTGCCCTGGTACAATTCAAGAACTCAATTTCATAAGCAACTATCATCCGATCAGCAAATTTGCAGACAACACATTAATTGGTGGAGTCATGGGTAGTGAAGCAGGTTGACCAAGGATACAGAGGAACAGAGAAAGTTGGGCAGAGCAATGACAGATGGAATTTAATCCAGACAAGTACGAGGTAATGCATTTTGGAAAGTCAAATTCTGGTAGAACATATAAAGGCTAGCATTCCATTAACCTTCTAATTACTTACTGTATCTTCTTGTGTTTCATGAAACTTCAAAGAAACTATTTGCAGAAAGTGATCTCAAATACACCATTAAAAATCCAGAAGTCTGATGTACCTAAAACTTACTTGGTTGTCCTGCAGGAATGTTCTCAGTAATGGCTTTTTATTCAGACGTAACTTAGTTGGACAGCACTTTGGGACAATTTTGGGACTATGTCAGCCTTTTGATAAATAGGTTTGTGTCATTTCCAAGTTCTGTAGATTGGTACACCTGCTGTTTTCTTGATGGTTACAGTGTTCCCATCAGCTTTCTTCTTTTGCATCTTCTAAGCTCTAGATACACTGCTCTGCATACCTTTCCCCCCCTGTATCCTCTCTATGTGTAGATCAGCAGTTGTTGCATCACTTCCTGGCTTGTGGGATTTTTCTGAACGTGAACTGAGTGCCACAGTTCCTATATTACAATACTGATTCCGCAATAACCGCAGTGCACTCTGGTGCATCCAGACTCTATGGAATTTCTTACCTCAATCTTCACTATGGTCTAGAAATACATTTAGGCCACATTTAAAAGCTTATTTGCTTGTGCCCAGGGAACAGCAGAAAACTCCCCACAATCTCGTAAAAAAGAAGATAGCTGCAGTTGTTGGGAAAACAATCATTTCAGGCCTAAAACATTCCTGCAGGAGCTCCTCAGGATAGGGTCCTTTGTCCAATCATTGTCAGTCAATTTATCATCAACTTTTGCTGACTGTGCAATTGTTAGGTCCATTTGCGGCTCTCTCAGATAACAGAAGCAGTCCATATGCAACAAGGCCAGGCCAACGTTCAGACATAGGTGAATGTTGCAACACACACACACACAATTCTCTTGATAATTCCTTGCGCTAGGGGTAATTTACTGCAGCCAATTAACCCACCAGCCATTACATCATTGTAATGTGGAAGGAAATCAGAACACCCAGGGGAAACCCTGGTAGAAAGTACAAACTCCAAAGCAGGACAGGACCTACTCTTGCTATTTTTTATGCTCTAATGTTCTTAACACAACAAAAACTGATTATCTGACATTATAAGACTGCTGTTTATGGGACCTTTGCGTCAGTAAATTGACTGCTGTATTTTCTACATTTCAACAACAAAGTTTCTACAAGTCTTTCATTGCTGTAAAGTTCTTGAAGATCTCCAAAACACACTTTTAATGCATGTCTTTAATTCTTTCTGCAATATTCACTTGCTTCACCTCTGACAAGCCATTTTGGAAGTATGCATCATCCTTGAGATGCACTGCAGCAACTCACCAAAGATACTTCAAATCTACCTCCTAACTATTACCAACTCTATACTATAAAGACAACAGTCACATGGGGACATCAAAGGCAATGTTCCCTTCAAATTACACACCATCCTAATATGGAAATATATCACTGTTCCACTATTTTCCCTGGGTCAAAGTCTTGGAATCCCAAATGAATAACACTTAACTGTACATCCCCACAGCTAACAGTAAGAACCTGTTCTGTTTCTGTTTCTAATCCTATTTTGACTTGATTTTACTTGCTGCAAATAGTCCAGGAAAGTGGCTCACAA
Source organism: Pristis pectinata (assembly GCF_009764475.1). Taxonomy (NCBI): domain Eukaryota; kingdom Metazoa; phylum Chordata; class Chondrichthyes; order Rhinopristiformes; family Pristidae; genus Pristis; species Pristis pectinata. Next base: position 29,222,668 of record NC_067419.1, read on the forward strand.
GTGTTTCAAAGGCAATTAGGAATGCACAATAAAGTTGAGAATTTACAAATGGTGTTTGAGCTGTGCTTAGCCACACAGTCGTGAGTGTAGAGAGAGTAGAGCAGTGGGCTAAGCACAAGTGAGATAGATCAGCTGGTTGAGTGGTGTCACAATAACAACCTCGCACTCAACATCAGTAAAACCAAGGAATTGATTGTGGACTTCAGGAAGGGGAAGTCAGGAGAACATGCACCAGTCCTCATTGAGGGGTCAGTTGTTTAAAGGGTGAGCAGCTTTAAGTTCCTGCGTGTCAACATCTCTGAGGATCTGTCCTTGGCTCAACACATTGATACAATAACAAAGAAGGCATGCCAGTGGCTCTGCTTCATTAGGAGTTTGATGAGATTTGGTATGTCACCAAAGACTCTTGCAAGTTTCTATAGATGTACAGTGAAGAGCATTCTGACTGGTTGCATCACACCCTGGTATGGAGGCTCCAATGCACAGGATTGCAAGAGGCTGCAGAAGGTTGTAGATTTAGCCAGCTCCATCACGGACACAACCCTCCCCACCATTGAGAATATCTTCAAGAGATGGTGCCTCAAGAAGGCGGCATCCATCATTAAGGACCCTCACCATCCAGGACATGCCCTCTTCTCATTACTACCATCGGGGAGGAGGTACAGGAGCCTGAAGACCCACACTCAACGATTTAGGTACAGCTCCTTTCACTCCGTCATCAAATTTCTGAACAGTCCATGAACACTATCTCATTGTTCCTTTTTTTTGCACTATTTATTTTGTAACTTATAGTAATTTTACATCTTTGCATTACTGCTGCTGCAAACAACAAATTTCATGTCATACAAGACGGTTATAATAAACCCAATTCTGATCAATTGTAGCCTTGCCAGCAATGCCTACGATCCTTGAGTGAAAGAGGAATAACTGTTTTAAATGCACAAAATCCAGATTACTCTATATGAATTCTTTATATTGCCTATTTACAGATTAATCAATAGTGCATGGAGGTAATGAAACAGTTTATTTGTTAATTGGGGCCCTTTGCCAATGGTGACAGCTAATATGATAGATGTCTGTTGAAGACCTGCTGATGTGTGACAATGAAAAAAGACAAGGTCATTCTTCTCAAGACAAAGTCAACTGACATAGTCTCAAGGCATTAATATAGGTGTTTTGTTTTCTATTATTAGGCTAATGCGAAGTCCACATTTAGATTACATTTTCTCCTATGAGTACTCGTCTTTGTTAGCTGAGCACTCAAGTCATTACACTTGATGGACAACAGACTGACTTTGTATCTGTTGTGCTTTTTACTCTGACATATCCATCAGATTGCTTTCATAATTTCCATTTATTTATCGATGTAGTTATTTCATGGTCCTTCAACCATATTATTAATAACACAAAATGCAAAGCTTACCACATTTTTAGAATGTAGGATCCTCTGAATATTAATTTAGTCAACTCCTTTGTCCAGTTCTTAAGAAAAATCACTTTGATTACTCGAATATTTGGTGTGTTTTCATGTTATACACAAGAAAGAAAAATTATCAGGTTTTAATATAATAAATACCAGCATAATATTTTTTAAAAGTTAATGAAATTATACAAGATGAGACAGGAGAATCTATTATAATGCCTTATTTACATATGGATGATAAATTTTCTTGGTTACCACGTGGTGAATAGATGAATACACTGAGTGAAAGATGGATGTGGAAAGCATGAAAGGGAATTCCTAATTCAATAAACAGATCAAATAAACACACCAGCAACAAGACTGTTCTGCTGGA